>NC_044976.1:133729487-133873806 GCF_008728515.1 Papio anubis | reverse complement strand
CCTCTCTCCTCCCTTTCTTCTTATTCTTCCCTTTCTCTCCTTCCCTCCCACTCTCCTTCCTCCTCCTTTCCTGTTCCTGCCTCTCCCTCTGTCCTCCTCCCTCCTTTTTCCTCTTCCCTCCCTCTTCCTCTTCCCTCCCTCTTCCTCATCCTCCTTCCTTGTTACTCCTCCCTCCCTCTCCCTTTCCCTTCGGCTTCTCCCTTGTCTCCCTCCCTCCTCCTACTTTCCTCCCTCTCCCCTCCCACTCCCTCCCTACCTCCCTCCTAGAGGCTGTTGTCTTCTGCTGCTGTCCTGAGCAGCACAAGACATAACCAGGCCCATGCCCATTTGTCTTTTCACAATGGCAGGCTTTTACTGATGCTATTTCAATTATAAAAGCCACAAGCTGCAAGGAGTTCCCAGGGAGGCAATGCTCCTTAGTACTTCCCATTCACTGGGTTATCAGCACCGGCACCCAGGCTCAAGTCACCCCACAGGGCAGTGGTTACTGCATACCACGCGTCAAAGCACACTTAAGCCCTGTGTAATGGTATAGATTAAGCATTCCACAACCAAGTGACACCTAACAGCAAGAGAAAAGGGAAGGAAAAGGGATCAACAGTCTGGTCCAAGGAGAGCCACATGGACAAGCAGCATCCTGGCCTGACCCTAATGGATGTCAGCGTCTTGCAAAGAAGAGACCTTGATATGGGCAGAGACTTGGCCTGCGGATGCTGAGTGCTGACCATGAGTGATAGCAGGATGGCATCTGTTATGATGGCTGCCTCGAGCTGGTGAAGCCCTGTTCTTTTTATGGCCAGAGTCCTTGGCAAGGACGGATGGTAAAGAGTGTGCCTGGCTACGCCCTTATCTGGTGGGGGGCAGCCTCTGGATTAGGCGAACATCTGGTCCCTGCTGGCCTGATGCCCTCTCAAGTGCAGGAGGGAGTCTTCCTAAGAGGGAGTGACTATGTGCAGAGTGCCCTGCACACCTGTGCAGCTTGTCCCCTGCTCCACCCATACCCGAGCAAATCATGCCAGCCTCCCCACCAGCATGCCAGGCCCATCCTAGAGACCCTGGCACCTGGAATCCCAGCCACCCCAAGAGAAGCTTGCTCCTCCCAGCCCCTCGCCAAGGGGCTGCCTCACCCATAGCCCACAGTCGCCTCACCAAGGGTGGCCCACAGCTACCTTATCAAGGGTGGCACCCTGCAGATCCCTAGGCCTCCTTCTAGATGTGGCCAACACCTGTTCTGCCACCTTGGGGGCCACTGGCTCAGAGTTACAGGGACATCAAGGTTGCACTGGTTGTGTGGGGGGTCCCTGTCACTCTGAGTAGACAGAGATCTAATGTGTGGGCCAAGTGCTTCGAAAGTCCCCAAGGGGCTGGGCATAGTGGCTCACGCCTGTAATCCCCAGCATTTTGGGATGCTGAGGCAGGAGGATTGCTTGAGCCCAGGAGTTCGAGAACAGCCTGGACAAAATAGTGAGACCCCCGTATCTAGAGAAAATTAAAAGTTAACTAGGTGCAGTGGCACACACCTGTGGTCCTATCTACTTGGTAGGCTGAAGTGGGAGGATTGCTTGAGCCCAGGAGTTTGAGGCTGCAGGGAGCTGTGATTGCATCACGGCACTTGAGCCTGGGTGACAGAATGAGACCCTGTCTCAAAAAATTAAATAAATAAAATAACAAGACCTAGGACCATGCCATGGGCCCCTACACTTAAAGAATAAACTGTGTTCTAACCGCGCTGCAAGGGTTTTTTCTCCAGCAGCTAAACAAGCACTGGCCTCCAGCTAAGCAACGTTAAGACAACTGCAGCTTACCCAGCTCACTGTGGCTGACTCTCTGACTCCCTGCTCCACCAGCCATGACAGCAGCGTTCACTGGACAGGACACTGACTTCAGGAGCTTTCTCCTGATGAGAGACCACGACCATGGGCTGGTCCTGGTCAGTTTACAGAGGCTGTGCACTTGAGCACCTTTGAGTCTTGGAAAGACCTAATTGGAATACATTCACATGTGAAGCCTCCACCCCAAGGTAAGCATGTGTCACATGTCACATGCATGTGTGTTCCATGAACATGGGTGAGGGCTGCCCTCATGGATCTTCATAGCCCTCCTGTAGCCTGTGGAATATGTGTGTTTAGCACCTGGACTGCACACCCTTCTCCATTCTCTGCCTCCTCCCAACCAGCTCCTCCTCATTGTCTGTGCTGCCCCTGCAAGACTCCCCAGAAGCTGCTCTGGCCACATGCAGGCTGGCCAATGACCTCCAAGGCCAAGTCCACCTGCTGAGTTCTTCCTTCATCATGCTCACCGTCAGTCCCCTTGTCCGCAGCCTCTTCCACCATTAGAATGACTTTCAGAAAACCAAAACTAAACAGTATTGATTGGTGTCATGTATTTATAAAAATCAAGCAAAATATAAATGCACCATGAAAGTAAAATACGACCCCAGATTCCTTCCCTGAGAAGTAAACTGTGCTAACCCTATGTGAAATTTAATCCAGCCCTCCCCCATGCATTCTGTAGGATCCTGGGGTTAACATACAGGCCAAGAGACTTACAGTTTATTTAATTATAGGGCTACCTTAAATGAATAGTGTTGACTGTAAATATGTTCTTTAAATTATGGGAAGGAAGGAAGGAGAAAGAGAGAGAAAGAGGAAAAAAGAAAAAAGAAAGGAAGAAGAGAGGGAGGGGGGGAAAGAAGACAGGAGGGGGGAAAGAAGAGAAAGAGAGGAAGAGAAGAAATAAAAGAAGGAAAAGGAAAAAGAGGGGGGGGGAGGAATGGAGGAGAAAAAAGAAAATATGAAAGGAAAAATGAAAAAAGAAGGAAGGGAGGGAAGGAAAAAGAAAACAAAGAAAAAAGGGAAAGAAGAAAAGAAGGAGAGAGGAGGCAGTTTATGAGGAGGGAGGAGGAGAAGGGAAGAAGGAGGGCGAAGGAGGAAGGAGGAGGAATATAAACGATGATGATGATGGCTCTGTTTGATGGTTGATGATTTTATTGATGGAAACGGAAGTCAATTTTATTTAAAACAACATGATGACGGAAAATGGACGATGATGTCGACCTTATTTTTGTTTATTTAAACGATGGTACCCAATGATGATGATGCAAATGTCAAATATTTTATTATTTAAATGATGTGATTTAAATGATGATTTGGGTTGATGGAAATTCTAAAATGGAAAATGATGATGATGGATGACATAAAACAAAATGATGATGATGATGATGATTATATTATTATTAAAATTTAAATGATGATATTTATTATGATGATATTATTAAATTTTAAAAATGATGATGATGATGATGATATTTGTTTGTCGATGAATGACATTTTATTTATTTAAGTCGGAAATTCCAAATGATGGAAATGATGATATATTATTAATTTTAAAATACTCTATTTATAATATTATTGATGATGATGATGATTTTAAAACAAATGAGGAAAATGATGATGATGATATTTATTTTTAAAACGAAAATGATTTTAAAATGATGATATTTATTTATTTTAAATGATGATGAAAAGATGAAACGGAAATGATGTGTTCTGTCCATATTAGCTTTTATTTATTTTTAACGTAAGTCGATGATGATGATTTTAAAACGAAATGATGATGCAACGGAAATGAAAATGATGTGATGAATGAGAGGATGCATAATGGTACGAGTTGTTGTTGTTGAAAATGATGATGATGGAATGAGTGAGGAAATAGAGATGATACGAATGATGTTTGTTACGAGTGATGATGGAAAATGGAATGATGGAAATGGTAGCCGAGGAGGATAGCCGGAGAAAGCTGATGAATGATGGAATGGAATGATGTGATGATGAGGATGATGATGAATAAGATGATGTGAAACTAGTCAGAGGATGAAGAGGGAAGAGGGAATAGCCGAGGTATATGGAGGAAATGGAAGCCGATGTATAAGTTATACGAAGAGCGAAGGATGATATATGATGTGATGAGTATAAGGAGACGATGATGATGGTACGGAAGATACGATGTAATGGCGATGCAATGATGTTAAGTAAATATGCCGATGAGTGATGATGATGTACGATGAGCGCTGCGCGCGCGATGATGAGATCATCCGAAGCCGATCACCGAGGAACCCGAGACAACCAATCACGTCACACACGCGTTGTCAAATCAACCTCCGGTCGGCAGGTGCGCGTCCATGCCCGTAACCTGCGCTAACTCCTGCATACCGGCTACAAGTAGATTACGACGTCAGGAGTTCAAGGCCAGCCTGACCAACATGGTGGAAACTCGGCCCTACTAAAAATATAAAAATTAGTCGGGCGTGGTGGTGCTCTGTAATTCAGGTACTCAGGAGGCTGAGGCAAGAGAATTGAAGCCAACTGAAGCTGGCAGAGGTTGCAGTGAGCCAAGATCACACCACTGCACCCAGCCTGGGTGTCAGGAGCAAGACTTGGTCTTGAGGCAGGGCGGGGGAGGGAATCCTTCTTCCATTAAAATAAATGGGAGGATAGGAGTCAAGATAGGAGCCTTTCAGCCCATGCTGGAGGCTCCCATGTCAGCCGCCCAGCCCCAGGAGTCATTGTGCTGGGGACTGTGATGCTGAGAGGTTTCTGTCTGCTCCTCCGGGGTTCAGTCCTCAGAGGATGGTAAGTGGGCTCCCACTACCCACCGTGCCCAGCCTCCTCCTAAACAGTTCTCCATGTCGAGGTCTTTATTTTTATCTTAACACAAGGACCTGCTTTGTTTGTTTGGTTTTGTTTTGCACAGAGACTCACACAGACTGGCTGTCAGGCCATGGCTATCCCTGCCTCTCTACCTCCCTGCCCTGGCTGCAGGGCCAGCCCCGCTGCAGCTGCTGCCTGATTCCCTTCCTCATCACGCAGAGGAGCTGCTCCTTGGGACCTCCAGAATTCCTCTCCTTGGTTTGTTCTCTTGTTTTGTGAGAGCACACCCTCAAATAAGTTGACTGGAAAAGATGTGAGGGTAGTGAACTTTTCTGGAATTTGCCTGCCTGAAAATGCCTTTATTCTAGTTTTTTAAAAGGAAGTCTGGCTAGGTGTGGACATCTAGGTTGCAAATGACCCTCCTTACAGGTTTGCAAGGGGCCGCTGCATTTCAGCCCAGCATCCCTGCTGCAGATGACAGGCCTAATGCTCCGGGCTTGATGTGCACATCAGTTAGGAACAACTTGGGTGGCAGATGACAGAAAACAGCCAACTCTAGCTTAAACAAATACAGTTTCATTTGTTTTAAATCACACACACAACAAAAGCTAGGATTTGGCCTGGTGTGGTGGCTCATGCCTATAATACCAGCACTTGGGGAGGTTGAGATGGGAGAATCACTTGAGCCCAGGTGTTTGAGATCAGCATGGGTAACATGGTACGACCCAGTCTCTACCAAAAATACAAAAATGAGCTGGGCATGGTGGTGTCTGCTGTCTTTATAAAGCTCATATAAAGCTGGCGCCTGTGGTCCCAGCTACTCGGGAGGCTGAGGTGGGAGAACAGCTTGAACCTAGGAGGTTGAGGCTGCAGTGAGTCGAGCCCTCACCACTGCACTCCAGCCTGGGCGACAGAGCCAGAACCTGTCTCAAAAAACAAAATAAAACAAAACTAGGGTTCATGTGAGAGCACCACGAGGTCACGGGAGCCTTTTCTATTTTTGCTCTGTCATCCTTAATGGTTCGCTTCCCTACTCATGATCTCAAAACGGCTGCAGTGACTCCACCATCACATCCTGTGTCCTATGCAGGAAATGGATGCAAGGGAAAAATATGTGCTGAGCAAAATGGGCATGCTTTCAGCAAAGCTTTGCCTGCTTGCTGGAGAAGAGAGCTTCTCACTGTAGGAATTTATCATGACATCTTATTGGCCAAAACGGTGTCAAGTGCGCACTGTAGATTCTCCTACAGCCAAGGAAAAGTTGACCCATTTTTTTCTCACTAGATTTCTTGGGCTTTATATTTCCAATTTTTATTGGAAATAATTACTTCATTGGCCATATTTTTGTTTTCAGTAGTTTACTTTTTTGTTTTATTGTTCCTTTTTCATAGATCATTTTCTTTTTCTTCTTCTTTTTCTTTTTTTTTTTGAGACAGATTTCACTCACGTTGCCCAAGCTGGAGTGCAATGGTGTGATTTCAGCTCACCACAACCTCCGCCTCCCAGGTTCAAGTGATTCTCCTGCCTCAGCCTCCCGAGTAGCTGGGACTACAGGCATGCACCCAACCATGCCTGGTTAATTTTATATTTGTAGAAGAGACAGGGTTTCTCCATGTTGGTCAAGCTGGTCGCAAACTCCCAACCTCAGGTGATCCGCCCACCTCGGCCTCCCAAAGTGCTGGGATTACAGGCATGAGCCACTGCACCTGGCAGATGATTTTCTTTCTTTTCTCCCTCCTTCTTCCTTCCTTCCTTCCTTCTTTCCTTCTTTCCTTCTTTCCTTCCTTCCTTCCTTTTCTTTTCTTCCCTTCTTCCCTTTTTTGAGACAGAGTAGTGGCATGATCTTGGCTCACTGCAACCTCACGTCAACCTCCTGGGTTCAAGCGATTCTTCCACCTAAGCCTCCCAAGTGACTGGGGCTAGCAGCACCCAGCACCTGTAATTTTTAAAATTTTTTTTGCAGAGAAAGGGTCTTGCTATGTTGCCCAGGCTGGTCTTGAACTCCTGGACTCAAGCAATCCTCTGGCCTCGGTCTCCCAAAGTGCTGTGATTACAGGTGTGAGCCAATGCCCCAGATGGTTCTTTTTTCCCCCAGGTTTTCCTAATGATACTTACTAGAGTTTATTTAAAACTCTTGTCTGTGCCCTGGATTATTTGTTTTTTCAGCATCATTTTTTGGTCTGTCTCCCTGCAGCATCCACATTGATTCTGCGGACACATAATGAGACCACATCTCACTTCTGCCTCAAACCCCTGACATCCAGAAAGCAAGGAAGTCCTCAGAGACTCAAAGAATCACAATGGCATTGCATTGAAACAGAAGGAAGGACCCATGCATCTTTAGCAATACTAAAAATCAAACACAAATAAGGGAGGGAGAGTTTTCTTTCCTGAATGATGACATCTCATCGGTGTAGCAGGGAAACAGAACGAGCTTGAAGTGCTGATGTCAGGACTGAAGCAGGAGCATCCGTGGGGCCCAGAAGCATCGCCATTCAAGGGCAGCTAACTCTTCACCTACGGAAGCAGGCAGTCCCTGAGGACGAGGCACGGCCTTGATTGGAGACTGGATTCGGGAAATACACAAAAAACAAGAGCAGCTCAAAGGAGCACCATGGGAGGGAGGATAGGACAGGACAGTGCAAACGCTGTGGGCCCCAGCCCATCCAGTCACACTGTCACATGTGAAAGGAGAATGCCGATTCACCTACGGTACCAGATGCCTCCAACTTCCTCTCTAAGGGGCCAAAAAGCAAAAAGACATTCATCTTGTTTTTAGAGACAGAAGAGAAGAGAGATCAAATGACTACAGCTCATCCTGGAACAACGTGGAGGTTAGGGGCGCCAGCCCCCATGCAGTTGAAAATCCCCACATAAGTTTTGACTTCCCTGGAACCGAACTGGTAACAGCCTCCTGCTGACTGGAAGCCTTGAGAAGAACATGAACAGGTGATTAGCAGGCATTCTGTATTATCTGTGTCACATACTGTGTTCGCACAATACATCAAGCTAGAGTCTAGAAACCTTAGTGGGCAAATCCCAAGGAAGAGAAAACGTACTTCCTCTTCCCTGCATGGAAGGGATCCTCCTAAAGGCCTTTGTCTTCCTGATCTTCATGCTACAAGGCTGAGGAGGAGGGAGGGGACTTGGCCTCACTGTCTCAGGGGTGGCAAAGGCAGGAGAAAATCCACATGGAAGGGGCCCACACAGGGCAAACCCATGTTGTTCAAGGGCCAGCTGTAAATGTGAACAGTTGCTGAATCCCGATGCAGGATGCTGGCCACCATGGCAGACAGTCCCTCATGCATCCTGTGATCCCTGCGTCCCAGACTCCTGCCCTGACCTGCTTCCTGCCCAGCAGAGCACAGCAGCGGCGCCTGCCCCATCCCCCCCCACCCAACCCTGTTGGCAGCTCCACAGACTTCAAGGCTCCTCCTTCCAGCAGACTTTCTCCATCACCCCCACCTTGGGAAGTGAAGGAAGCGCCCTTCAGAGAGGCCCTCATGGCAGGGAGCTGAGGATGGCCTCCGGGGACAGCTCCCGAGGACCCAGGTCCTCCCTCTGACAGGGCACGGTGCCTGGAAGCAGAACCTGCCCCAGGCGAGCCTCAGATGAGACCCTGGCTCTGGCTGACACCACATCCTCAAGAGACCCCGGGTCTGAGGCCCCAGTCACCTGCAATGGGTGCTGATAAGCCTGTGTAGATGAAAACCCATGCACGTGCACTCACCTGTGACCCAGCCCTGGACAGATCCAGGGCGCCTGTGAGAGCCACTGCTCCCTTCCACAGCTTAGGACTTGCTGCAGAAGGCAGGGAGGACTGGCTGCAGAGCTAAGGCCACCCCTGGAGGCCTGGCCTGGGACACGCCCCACCCCAGCCGCTTCCCCTGTCTCCCCTCCTCTCTCTCTTCCTCTTTTAACTCCCCTCCTCCATCCTCTCCTCTCTCTCCTCTCCCCTCCTCCTTTCCCCTCCCTCCCTGCTGGGGAGGCCTCAGCCTCTGGCTGGTAAGCACAGCAGGAGCCCCCAGCCGTTGCCATGGACGTGGGCCCAACACAAACACAGGATGCTAGGCTCCCTTGCCAGCCCTGGACCCCCCACCTCCAGTCTGGCCCTGTGCAGGGTTGGGTGGGCAGATGAGGTCATTGCCATGGGAGCCCCCTCTGCAGGGCTGCAGGCGGAGTGTTTATTTGGTCTTGTTTCCCTGGCAATCTCCTGGACCCCTGCTCCACTCTGTCCACCATCCACAGGGGCATTCCAGCAAAGCCACACAGCCAGGCCCCGCTGACCCTGGTGCCTACACCAGCCCCTCCACCTGGCCTGGCCAGCCCCACAGCAGACCCCTGCCCAGAATCCCAGGCTATCAGACAGGGGCTGCCTCCTAAGGGGTGGATGGGGAAACTAAGGCCCTGGAGCCCGGTAGAGGCAGGACCAGGCAAGGCCAGGACTCTGGTCCCCAGCCTAGGCCCTCTGCAGCCCCCAGAAGTGTCCTGTTCTTTCCCGATCAGCCCCCTGGGCCTGGCTGACCCAAGGCCACCTCCAGGGAGGTGACAGCTCTGCCCAGCATCTGCTCCTCCTGGGCCAGCCAGCTGCTGTATGCATTGGGCAGTGGGCGGGGAGGGGCTTCCGAGGAGCACAGAGGCTGCAGAGAGAGCGAGCCCAGTGGGACTTAGAGGAGCAGGGGCTCTAGTGCATGTCAGGGGCACTAAGAAGATAGGCAGCATGGTCAGGGGACGAGATGCAGGACAGCTCGAGGCCACCCCCTTGTGAACAGCCACCCCTGGCCCCAGGATGAGGCCCACCCACATGAACAGGCCCCGGGAACAGAGTGTGCATGCAGAGAAGGTGAACCCCTGTGACCCCAGGCCCCAATGCAGGGGCTGTGGCCTGTGTAGCCAGATGGGGCAGGGAGTGAGTTTGAGCCTCCCACACCTCCAGATTCCTGCATCCCGGGGCCTCCTGGGCCACCTCCTTCTACCCTGACGGCAGCTGCCTCATGAGCTGGCCCCAGAGCACCTGCATGTGCAGCCAGACCCCATGGAGGCAGTGAGGACATCATCCTGGGGTCCCTAACAGTTCCCAAGGTCCACGACACAGGAAGGGCAACACAGGACCCCACCACGGCCTGTCTGGGCTCTGGGGCACCAGACTCACTCTTTGCACCCTCCCCTCCTCCTCCTTGTCCCTCCTCTTCCCTCCTCTCCTTCGCCTCCTCCCCTACTCCTTCTCCCATCCTTCCCCCTCCTCCTCTCCACCTTCTCCGTCTGTCTCTGAAGTCAGTCTGGAAGGCCAGGCAGGATCCCACCCAAAGCTTCCTGCTGTACACCCCAGGTCCTTCTAAGACATTACCTAACCGCGCCTTCTTACCTAATCCCCTAGCCATCCCCTGCCGTGCTTGGAGGGGAGCCAGATGCCTGCCACCGCCCCAGCCGCCTGGGCCCAGCCAGCCTGGGCTCAAGCCTGGGTTTGCCTCTGGCCACCTGTGTGTCCTGGACTTGTCTCCCACCTGCGAATGGCACCTGAGACCGCTCAGCTAAAGTAGCTCCATGCCCTGTGGGCCCTGCTTTCCTCCCCCCCGCAAGCCAAGATGGGGATGCCCTGTCGTCCAGAAACTGCCCAGGAGCATCTGACCTGTGCTCGAGCAGGTGAGGAAGCACCTTGCGGATTCCAAGGTGTCTCCACTCACCTGGTGGATGTCGTTGGATAGGGTGGGCCCAGGGCCAGTGGGAGCTTGTCAGCTGGAGGAGACCAGAGTGGGGATAGGGGCCAGGCCTCAATCACCCAGGAAAGGCAAGGTAGGAGACTAGAAAGGAGATGAGCTATGGCTCAGCACACACCTACAGCACTCAAGCACATGTGTGCATGCAGAGACACGCATGACACAGACACATGGACACGTGCACGCATGTGCACCTGCCCACATGGACACAAACACACATGTGCACATGCATGCACATGCACCTGTGTGCAGAGACACACATGACACAGACTCATGGACACATGTATGCACACATATGAATGTAGCTGCATGAATCCAGCCACCTATATGCACATACACATGCACTCACCCATGTAGACAGATACACAGACCCAGCCATACATACATACATGAAGAGACACACACAGACACAGATGCATAGGCCTAGCCATATGCATGGATGCATGCAGACACACAAAAGATACACACATATGTATGCACATGCATGCACAGACACCAGACATGCATGCACAGCCACACACATACATGCAGACACACTCGAGACACACATGCACACCCGGACACAAATGCATGGACTTAGCCACATATATGCATGTACACATGTGGACACATGCACAGACCCAGCCACATGTATGCATGGAGACACATGCACAACACACACACACACATATGCTCACATGTAGACAACACAAACCCAGCCACACAAACATGCATGCTTGCATATAAATGCACACAGACATGTGGACACATACAACACACATGCACACACACACAATACCTACAGACACAGATGCACTGACATGCAGACCCACACGAATCCAACCTCACACACACACATGTGCAGATGCAGACCAGACACACAGAGCATCCACCATACACAGGGGACCCCAGCCCAAACAACTAGACCCAGGACAAAGGGGGAGGGTTGGCTGTGCACAGTGGCCTGTCCAGCCAGTCCACCCACCAACGACTTCTCTCCTCAGCAGCCTGGCCCCCGCCTGCCCGCCGCCTGCACCCGGATTGAATTCAGCTATGGTTTCACTGCTGTCACTCAGAAGAATGGTCTCATTCAGGCCACCTGCTCCCTGGCTGGACAGCTCACATCCCTCTCCTGCCTGGGCTCAGAGGCCCAATCCCCCGACTACCCTGCCTTCCAGAGGCCTGTCCCTCCAGGCAGAGCAATCCAGTGTGGCTTCCCCCGGCAGTGGCCAGAGGCTGAGGGCCAGGGACCGGCACCAGGAAGTCCCCACTGGCCTCTTAGTAAGAGCTGTGGCCATGGGTCTGGAAAGGAAGCCTGGACTATTCCCATCAGAGAGATAATCCCACATTCCTCAGTGGGCAGCCCCTCCCTCCCCGGTGCTGTGGTGGGCGTGGACCTGGATGTCTGGGAGGGCACAGACCAGACACAAGGTGGCAGGAGAGGGACAGGCAGGGTCTGGAGGGGCCAGTGAGGGGTTGCCAGCAGGGCATGTTGCAGCGGTGGGGGACCCACGATGTGGGCTCAGAAGGGTGATGGAGATGAAGGGAAAGTGAGGACTCTGGGCTGGGAACTGGCTCTGAGTCAGGGAGATGAGGGGCTGTGCCCAGAAGACCCCCAGATGCAGGGCTAGGGGATGATGAGGCTCTGCTGGGGACCCAGCACTACGAGAGTGAGAGGCCTCCTTCAGCTAGAGGCTGTGGGCAGGAGTGGGATGGAGCTAGGCGTCTGAGAAGACAGGGCTGGACAGGGCTTCCTATGGCACCCCACGCTCTCCAGCCTGGACACGGGAAGCACAGAGACCAGAGACAGCTGGGGCCATACACGCAGCCTGGAGATGCCTGCCCAACAAAGGTGCCCAATGTGACTGGGAGACAGGGCTTCTCCCCCGGAGTTCCTTCTTAGGTCCTCTTCCTCCCAACGGTCCTCCTCTTCCCCAGATCCTCCTCCCCAGGACCCTCCTTCTCCCCAGGGTCCTCCTCCTCCTTTCCAGGGCCTTCCTTCTCCCCAGGTCCTCCACTTCCTCAGCGTGTCCTTCTCAGGTCCTCCTTCTTCCCAGAGTTCTCCTCCTCCCCAAGGCCCTTCTCTTCCCCAGGGTTTCCCTCCCCAGGGCCCTCATCTTTCCCAGGGTCCTCTTCCTCGCCAAGTCCTCTTCCGCAGGGCCCTCCTCTTCCTCAGGGTCCTCTTCCTCCCCAGGGCCCTCCTCTTCCACAGGATCCTCCGCCTCCCCAAGTCCTCTTCCCCAGGGCCCTTCTCCTCCCCAGGTCCTCCTCTTCTCCAGGCCATCCTCCCCAGGGTCCTCCTCCTTCTCAGGGTGCTCCTTCTTCCAAGGGCCCTCCTCCCCAGAGTCCTCCTCCTCCCCAGGGTCGTCCTCCTCCCCAGGTCTTCCTCCTCCCCAGGGTCCTCCTCTGTGCATACCCCTTCTCCCCAAAACCTCCCCCTTCCTCCTCCTCCCTGGTCCTTCCTCCTCCTCCCTGGTCCCACCTCCCAATTTCTCCTCCTTCCCAGGCACACCTCCCCGAGTCCACCTCCTCTCCAATCCTCCTTTCTTGTCCTCCTCCTCCCAGAGGCTGACTCCTAGGCCTCCTCCTAAGGCCCTCCTCCTCGTCCCAGGCCTACAGAAGCCCCTGTGAAGGCAGCAGACTGAGATGAGGCTATAATTTAAAATACATTTATTTAGTGTTTCCATTTGTTTCTGGTTCTGTGACACAAAGCTGTTAAATAAATACATTCTCCACAGTCCCTCTGGGACAGGCCACACAGATGAGGTAGAGAAATCATTGCACGCACGGAGACTCAGAGCACAGACAGGGCCCCTCCCACCCACCCACGCCTGGCCAGAAGCCACCTGGGAGTCCAGGTCCCTTGTGGTGGGGCCCGGTGCGGAGAAGGTGGCTGGGATCCCTTGGCCAAGGAGCGGGCTGAACCCCTCCCAACAGCCCTTTCTCCTCTACTGCCCCTCGGAAGAGAAGCGCATGAAACAGGAGGCTCCGGCTGAGCGGCCTCTTCATCCAGCAAGACATTCGAATATATATTTGTATAGAAATCAACCAGCTAGCAGACATTTTTGGTCTGCCTTGTTTAAAAAAATACTTTTCTGAATATTTATGACATAGAGCTAAATGTGTTATTTGATTAAACATAAAAACCTTCCTCTGACTTGATGCCCTTCGTAGACTCAATAGTGACTGAGTGACAGTCTTGTCATGTCATGAGGGTGTGGCCAGCTATGCTGCTCAGGGTCCGGTGGATGCGGACACTGCAGAGGGCAGGGGCTACCACCCCTATCCCTTCTAGCCAGGCCTCCACGAGACCAAGGACAAACCCAGCATCTTGCACCCACACTGTGGTCTGGGGATGCAGCTGCAGGCACGTGTTGGGGTGCTCTCTGAACCACAGGAGAATAAACGTTCTTATGTACTATAACACAGGGATGGCAGAGACCCACAGCAACATAAATAGGTTTTCTTTTAAAAACACAGACCCCCCAGCTTTCTGGAGACCCATGGGACTCTGAGACACCCATTCACTCAGTAGTTCCTGTGTCCATACCAGTCACCCACCCAGAACCCAGCCACAACCATCAGGACACCCACAAGATGGAGCCCAGGGCGAGAGGCTCTGGGAACCTAAGGCACCACCATGCCACTGACAGCACAGCACGGCCCAGGTGACCACACCAGTGCGCGCGCGCGCACACACACACACACACACACACACACTGACCACACCAGCATGCATTTACACAACACACACTTACGCACATTGACCACGCCAGCACACACGCACTCACAACACACACACACGGATGCACACTGACCATGCCAGCACACACACTCTCACAACACACACACACACTATACCCTCAAACCAAGCCAGGTCAGTGCAGGTCACCCTGTCCCCAGCACACACAACAGCAGGGCCATAACGCATGACATTCCATGGCCAGATGCGAGCCCAAGACTGCCTCTACCGGCATCTGTCCCAATCTGTCCCCCAGTGACACAGAGCAAGCAGCTTCCTCATGACATGACATGAACCAATCAAAGGGCTGCCCTAACCCCTCACCATACCCACCCCTCCCTACCACCCCCAGCCTGAGAATCTGCACCGAGCCGCCTGGAGGCTGAGCCGTCTGCCCACAGGGTGCAGGGCAGGGGCCGCCGGCTGGCCCACCATGTGGCAGTGGCTGGCTGGCATGGAGCAGGGGGAGCTGGCTTCCAGAAGCCCCAAGGGCTGTGGCCAGACGCAGGTCACTGTATTTCCTTAACTACACACATCTATCTCCATTTAGTGGTTTCAAACAACTAAGCAGATCAGAGGCAGGGTTAGGAGGGAACATGTCAGAGATGGAAGGCGGGGCCCTCCCAGACTGGGGCTTGGTCGAGAGCGGGGAGCTGCAGCCGGGGAGGTGGCAGGGATGGAGAAAATAATAATTATTATATTAGTTAAATAATCATAATAATTTAAAAGTCACTGATATTTACTCCAAAGAGAAGTGCTCAACGTCAGAGGTCGGCAGTGTCCTCCGAGCCTGGGCACCTGCACGGCCAGGCCCTGGGAGTGCAGAACAGGCTGCGTCCTCTTCTAGTGGTTTGAGTCTCTGAAGACAGTGCTGGTATTGGGGCAGCCTGGGCCAGGCCAGTCCCCAACGGGTGGCCCACATGGAGGCCACACGGTCACCAAGGTGCATCTGCTACCCATGCCTCAGAGGAGGTGGGGAGGGAAAGCCAATGGACTGGCATGGGGAGCCACTTCCCAGGGACTGGCGTGTTAGGGATGGGAGAAAGCTCAGAAAGCATTGGTGTGATGCTCTCGGGTCAGAGGGAGGAAGCTGAGGCCCAGGGCACAAGCAAAGAGGTTGCACACGCCAGACCAGAACCAACTCCCGCCTCTGGGTCCTGGAGAGGGGGAGACACAGGGCTTGGACAGTCAACCCAGAAGACCCCTGGCACCCTGCTCCAGCTGTACACCCCTATGTGCTAGAAAAGCCCCTCAGTGCTTGCAGGTGTAGACTCCTCACACTGCGTGCATGGCCCTCACCCTGCACAGCAGGGTTGGCCAGGCCCGGGGACTCATCCCTTGCAGGTGTAGACCTTCTCACACCGTGTGCAATGCCTGCACTCTGAGCAGCGGGGCTGACTGGGCCCAGAGTCTCAGCCCTTGCAGGTGTATACTCCTCACACCATGTGAAATGCCTGTGCCATGTGCAGCAGGCCTGGCTGGGCCCAGGGATTCAGCCTTTGCAGGTGTAGGCCCATTCATGCTCTGTGCAATGCCTGCACCCCATGCAGCTGGGGCTGAGCCCAGGGACTCAGCCTATGCAGGTGTAGACCCATTCACACTGTGTGCAATGCCTATACCCCACGCAGCTGGGCTGCTCAAGCCCAGGGACTCAGCCTGTGCAGGTGTAGACCCTTCACACCGTGTGCAATGCCTGCACCCTGTGCAGCAGGGCTGGCAGGGCCTGGGAACTCAGCCCTTGCAGGTGTAGACCTCCTCACGCTGTGTGCACTGCCTGCACTCCACATAGCAGCACCAACGCACCTGGCACTGGCAGGGCCTGGTCACCACCCGGCTCTGTGTGTTATGGCCGCGGCCGCAGCAGATGCTCTCGCAGTTCTTCTCACGGTGGCACCTACGGCCAGCGGTGCCCGGGGAGAAGCGGCCGGCCAGGCAGAAGCTAGGTGAGTCGTCCAGGTGCACCAGCTCTGGAGTGCGGGGTAGCGGGTCACTGCCGCCCACCCCCGAGGCACGGCCCCGTGGTGGGGAAATGGCACCTGCCTCGCCTGCCGCTTCGTTGGTGGTGCTGCCCACCTTGAGTGCTGTCTCGTACTTGTGCTTCAGGTGCTTGCCCACCTCATGGAAGGGCGCCAGCTGCCGCCAGCAGGTCCGCACCGTGCATGAGCCTGACACGCCGTGGCACTTGCAGGTGGTCTCCACCCCAGCCTTGATCACCTGGCAGGAGGGCATGGGAGGGAGGGCAGTGTGAGGGCTGTGCAGGTGGGCCCAGTGAGCAGACCCTGCCCTTGATCCCCAGAGGGACCCCGCACCCCCACCCCACCTGGGCCTAGGCTCAGGCCCAGGCCCAGCCGGCAGGCATTGCCACTGCACATCTCACATCCAGCTCACTCTCCTGGCTCATGGGGCTGTCCTACCTCCTCTGGGCTGCTGACTGCCCAGGACAGAGACTCCAGGGCTGGCACCTCAGCCCCCAGGGTGGCCACCCTTGCACCTCCACAAGGGGAGGCTCCTGCCTGATGTCCACCCTGCATCGGGGGCTGCCCTCAGCAGGGGCTGGACCTTCTGCCCCCATGCCCATAATCACAGTCCTGCCAGGACTTCATATTTGCTCTCAGCACACAGCTCGCTGGACAGGTGAGGACAAGCGTGACCTCATCTGGTGGTGTATGTGTGAGCTGACCGTGACCTCCCTACCCCTAGTATCGGGAACCAGGTGCTACTGCACATGCAGATGCGACCCCCAGCCCACCGTTGCTGAGGGTCAGCATGCTGGGAGGCCAGTGAAGGCACCGCAGGAGCAGGGAGGCCCACGCTGCGGGGGAGAGGGGCTCCTGGGGAAGAGAGAGCTCCTTATACCATGAGAGAGTCCAGGCTGGCCCCAGAGCGGGATGCACCCCTCACCCACAGCAGGGAGGGCCAGCACCTACAATCTATACTGGGAGCTGCCACAGAAGCCTGGCTGGGCCTGTCCCCTCCCAGGACTTAGGCCCCCACCTGCAAAGACAGGCCTGGTGGGGAGGTCCCTTCCCAGGTGGGACCTGAGCCAGGCGGCTCTGCTCCCACGCCAGCAGCCCCCAGGAGGGCCGGCTCAAGGAGGATTAAGAAATCCAGCCACCTCTGGCCCAGCAACCATAGTCACATTTAATGATGTTTTGCAGAGAAACCCGGACCAATTTAATTAAAATGTTGGTGACCCAGGCTCTGTGGAGCTAATGGAGCACCCTTCATGTTCCGACTTCTCATTAATCTCTTACAAAGCGGTGAAGAGGGAAAGGGGGGGGTCATACACAAAGGAAAAGAAAGGGCCTTGCTTGGGGCTTGAATCTGCCTTCAAAGGCTCTCCCCTGCCCAAGAAGGTGGAAGGAGGCACAAGAGGCCCAAACAGGGGAGGCTGATCCTTCAGTAAATGGGTGATTGGGTATTCTGACTTCTCAATCAAGTGGGGCTCAGAGCAGGGCTGGCTCTCATTACCTCATCCCTCCCCAGGCTGGGGCTCTATCTTCCCAGCCTGCCTGGCAAATGTGAAGATAAGGGCAGGAGGCAGAAATGTCCCTCAGCTTCCAACAGAGGTGTCAACCCTGCCCATCCCTGTTCAGGAACTGCAGAGATGCTGGGGGCTCTGTGCAGAGTGGGGTTACAGGTCCAGCCCGGACTCCCCCAGACATGTGGACCTGGGCACTGACAGGCTGCAGGTGGCATGAAGGATGACCAGAGAGCTGGGGTCACCCCGGGCCAGCTACCCCAACAGCTACCCCAACCAGCCCTCTCTGTGGCCCCTGGAAGGGCTCAGGAGAGAGCCCTTTTACCTCGAAGTCTTTAGGTCGGGATTCTGTCTCTCAGAATAGAGGCCTGGCCACAGAGAGGGCTGGTGGGGCAGAATGAGACTCCCCTGACTCGGGTGAGTGGGTTCCATACCCCTAACCCTTCTCTGGGACCCCCTGCCCACCATGCGTCCCACCTTGGTCTGTGGGGGTCACGTTTTCCTCCCACCAGTTTTGCTGACAAGCCTGCCAGCTGGCTGACAGGTGGGGCCCACAGTGCCATGATCCTGGTTAGACCGCCTAACCAAGGACACCCTCCTGGTGGCCCCACAGGGACCGTGGGGGCCCCTCTGCAGGCAAACATGGCTAGTGCCCCGTTTGGTGGGTAGAGAACCTTATGGGCATGAGAGGTTCCAGGACCATGGCCGGCACTGCACGGCCTCCACCCTCCTGCCGGAGGCCACTCCACTGTGTGCCTGCCCGCCCTGCTGCAGCCCCGACCCCAGCCCTGCACCCCACCCCTACCCCCCTGAGGCTCTTTCTGGCCCTCCTTCCCACCCCGCCAGTCCCATGCCCCGCCCTGCCCCCCTGATGTTCTTTCTGGCCCTCCTTCCCACCCCACCAGCCCCATGCCCCGCCCCACTTACCTTCACACCCACGAGGTTGTTGTGGAAGTCCACACGGGCTCGCAGATCCTTGCTTGACCGTCTGCCCAGGAACTCCTTGACGAACTTGCTGCTGTACTTGAGGTTGTCTCCGCAGCCCCCCCACTGCCAGGCCTCACGGTTCTCCAGGTCGGGCGCCTCATCGCAGGTACAGCGCTCCATGCGGCCCGCGCTGCATGCCTTGGCCAGTGCGTGCGTCAGGCCAGCCGAGGAGATGGCATAGAGGAAGGCAGTCTCCTTGAAGCCTGGGATTGGCAAGGGCTGGTCAGTGAGCCCAGGCTGCCCAGAGTTCCCCCTTCACTGTCCTGCAGTCAAACCACCCCAAGAGTATGAATCCCATGTGGGGGCCCAGAGCATCTTTACTGGTGCTGCATTCGGGACAGGGTGTGGGTATGCCCTGGGCACCACAGGGTAGGAAGCGCCCAGGTGTCCCCCAGGCGCAGAGCTGGCTGGGAGGAGAAACCAGAGCCCGTCATGGCCATGGCTCCCGCTCCGTGGTCACAGTCTCCATCAGGGTCTCAAACCTCCCAGCCTCACCATGGGGCCATTGGAAAGTCCTGCCTGCCCTAGGCCTTGGGTCCCCAATTTTTACACAAGCTAGTGCAGTACGGTGGCACACGGCTGCAGCCCCAGCTACTCCAGAAGCTGAAGTGAGAGGGTTGCTGAAATAGGCGGTGGAGAGCCCCTGGGAGGGCGCAGGAGGAGGCCGAGGTGGGAGGGTGGCTGAAATAAGGTGGTGGAGAGCCCTCATGAGGGTGGGAAGGCAGGAGGAGAGTCTGCACAGGCAGAGCCCCCTGGGCACTGGGCCATCTGGCAGGAGCCGAGGGCTGTCGGGGCAGCACCGGGCAGCCTAGGGCCCCATCAAAGGCGGAGTCAGCACACCCTGGCCACCAGCAACGACTGTGCCTGTGCCAAAAGCAGGGCAGGGCAGGCAGCACTCAGGGAGGTCCAGGGGCTGCCCTTTCCAGGGCCTAGGCCCAGGAGCTCTGGGCAGGCTGGGCCCAGTGTCCCCAGGAGTGCAGCCTGAGAGGGGCCTCTTGGGACATGGACCAGGCCTGGGCTGCTGCCTCTGCCTGGGGCCTTCCTGAGGGCCAGGCCGGCCACACTCACCTCGCTTGAGCAGGCTGGCCCGGTAGCGGCCCTCCAGCGTGCAGTTCCAGCGCTCAAAGCGGAATTGGAACTGGCACTCAAGCGCACTCATGCTCACGGCCTCCACCAGCGTCTCTGCCACACCCGGGTCCCGGCGGCACATGCGCCGCTGCTTCCGCTCCAGCTTCAGCCGGTCGCAGGCCTTGTAGTGCGCCTGGGCGGCCGCCTCGGGCTCCAGGGTCAGCGGGAGGACGGTCAGGGGCTCGCTGCCCGTCAGCCTGGGCACAGAGAGGCCAGTGTGAGCCCAGCGCCAGGAAGCCCTGCTGGAGCCTGGCCAGGTGTCTCGGTGGCCAGGGGACAGGGGACAGGCATGTCCATCCGGGGGTGAGAGGGGCAGAAAGAATCCAGGATGAGCAGGCAGGGGAGGGGGAGGTGAGAAGGGCCTTGGCCCCCTGCACATCCATGGCCCCCACTCCAGCGAGCATGGTCGCAGCAACCACAGGGCTGTCTGTGCTGCCAACTCAACCCCCACAGTTTCAGGGAGTCTAGCTGACTCTAGCTATGCTGGACAGACAAGACCTTCACAACACACACAACATACGAAAGAGGACAGCCCCGCCTAGTGCTGTGGGCAGGGAGGAGGCTCCGGAGCCTGAACCCCTAGCTATGCCTGATGGGCATCTGCCACACCCTCCACTCTCTTCGGCCCCAGCTGACCTGCAGGACCCCGCCTGAGGTCCCCCTACCCTCTGCCATGACCTGCTGGGATGTCTACGGTCCTGTGGCCCCCTGCAGCTTCCCAGCACTCCTGCAGTCTATGCATATGTCCCCAGGTTCTGGTTGGGGTCTCCCCACCTCAATGCCTGGGTGTTGCACTGGGAAGTGGCTCTTGGTTCTCTGACACTCTACCCTTCTCACCTCACCAAGCCTGGACATCCTCCTTTGCAGGACAGACCCCAGCTAACCCCTCCCCATAGGTCACCCCTGGGGGCCTCTGAGCTGACACACACCATCCTCCATTTTTACATGAGGCCTTGCACCAGCCCCCAGCACTGAGGATGCATCCCCAACCTCAACTGCTCCAGGAACCCGGCTCCACCCTATTGGATGCCCCCTCCCCGCAGCCCGCTGCTGGCTCACCTGCTGCTGCTGCTGCTGCTGCTGCTGCTGCTGGACTCACTTCACAGGGCTTCCCTCACACCCCGCCCTGGCCCAGCCCACATGGAGCCAAGGCCTTTCGGTCCTCAACCTCAAACCCTGACCCCGCCCCCATGTCACCTGTCTATCCTGGGACTGACCGAGCATGCTCTGCAGCTGTGTCAGACCTGCCAGCCCAGTGTCCCCACATGGGTGAACTGTCAGGGGCCCCAGGCACCGCCACCTCAAGCCAGACTCAGCCCCACAGCCCTTGGGAGGGCACCTGCCTGGACAGGGCCAGGGCTCGGAGGCCCCTCCCGAGAGCACCACTGGACACATGCTGCCCAACTCACCCCCAGCAGACCTCAGCAGAGAACAGTAGACTCAGTACGTTCTGGGAGCTACCGGGGTGCCAGCTTGGGAAGGCTCCCCCTACACCCTCGCATGGCCCTGCTAGACCCCACCACCCACCCAGAGGGAGTAGCTCCTGCCCAGGGGTGTGGAGGGGAGGGGCCCAAGAGGCTCCCTAGCACATCCCATCAAAGGCAAGGCCACACAGGTGACCCCTAGGCTACTGAAAGGCACCTGCCTCCAGGGCCACAGGCGCAGGCCACAGAGGGAGCAGGTAGAGGCCCCAGGAAGGACCCCACAGCCCCTCCACAGGAGCCACCCGCCTGGTGGGCGTGCTGAGATACCCTGCCCGGCCAAGCTGACGTCCTGCTCCCTAAGCTGGGGTCTGCTCCTCCAGGATGCTCAGAGCCAGCCCGAGCCCCCGTGAGCCCTCTGAGTTGAGCCAGAGTTGCAGGCAGCAGGACCTGCAACAGCCCCCCCACCAGTCAGTGAGCCACCAAGGGGCGCCACGGGGGGGAGGTCTTCACTTGGGGAGGCCATGCCCGGGATTCAAGACACACACCCATGTGCCAGGCTGCCAGGGAGTGGGTAGAGGAGGACCCCAAGGGCCCTTCTAGCAAATCCCCAAGGTCCCCGAGGCACAGGCCCCACAGGGAGGACAGGAGGGACCAGTCAGTCCTCCAAACCTGGACACTGCTGTGGGCTAAGGCTGGGAGATGCCTGGGTGAGGGAAGGAAGTGCAGTATACACAGGTCCCCTCAGATGCCCTAGGGGTCAGGACAGGAGCACGGGGTGGCACTGTGGGCATCCATGCACAGACACCTCCAAGCCCCAGGGCCAGAGATGGGATATCCCAGGACAGCTGGGCACACAGAGCAGGACTAGGGCGGGGGGCAGGCTGGGGAGCAGGGCCAGGAAAGCCACACCTCACACACAAGGGCAGCTCGCAGGTGGAGACCTCCATCCCTAGATGGAACGACACAGCTGTGACCAGAACAGCCCTCAGGAGGACAACAGCCTTCCACCTGTGCCTCCCCCCAGGCCTGGACCCGTCAGGACCCAAGAGCCCCAAGCCACTGTCCCAGAAAACCCCTATAGCCAGGTCAGCATGGGCCCTCCACAAGCTGCAAAACCCAACTGTGGGTATGGACAGGGGACAGGGAAAGGGGAGAGGGAGGGCACTAAGAAGAGGTGGGGGAGGGGAAAAGCAGAGGGGAGGAGAAGGAGGGGAGGAGGGTAGTGGATGAAGACAGGAGGGTGAAGGGAAGAGGGCAGGGGAGGAGGGGGAGGGGGCCCCATCTACCAGAGCCACCCCTCCCTCCCTGTCAATGGTGACTGAGGATATCAGTCTGCCCTGCCCCCTCCCTGTGGCCCACCACCTGGCCCACACTGGTCATGCTGGGGCACTGACAGCTGGTTTGACAGTGACAAGCTGAGTCCTCCAGCCTTCCCTAGGGCACTCCTGGAGCAGGCAGACAGCAGGGCAGCAAGTGTGGCTGCACCTGGAGACTCGCTGGGCAGCCCCAGGACACCCCTCTATCAGAGGCAACTCCCTAAATGCAGCTGCAGGTAACTGACCCTGATCCAAGGACAGGCAGGGTGGGCAGGGTGGGCCATCAGCACCGGCAGAAGGGTGTGGAGGGAGGGTGGCCCCAGCCCAGGAGTGGCAAGGGATGGCCTGAGGCCCAAGGGCTACGCCTTTCCCTGGAGTAGTCACTGAATTCTGTGCTGCTCTGGCCATGGCCTTCTTAAGCTCCTGCCCCCTCACCTCTCCCACCCTTGGTGACCCCTGCCCCATGCCTCCTTCATTGTCAGGGTGGGCTCCGCATGCAGCCAACTGAAGGGATTCACAGCGCCAGGGGATGAAGATCTGAGGATAAACAGGCAGACCACAGGCACCACAGGGCATGCTGGGGAACGGGGCAGGCGATCTCAGGGCCTGGGCCCAGCAGAGGAGGCCCAGACCCTCCTGACAGGCAGGGCTCTCTGTCTGCCACACGACAGAGCCACAGAAGGGCTGAAGAAGGGAGGAGTGGTTCCCAACACAACCTCAGAACAGAGAAGCTTTCTTCCGTGAGACTCAGAACCCAGAAGTCACCGAAAAGTGAATATATTTGACTACTTAAAAGTATAAAAATCTCTGCATAGCAAAAAACAAAAAAGAGGCAGCGCAGAGTCCAGAGACCAAGAGACAAATTACATCTGGGGCAAATGCCTGCAACTCACACCCCAGACCAGGGGCCAGCGCTGTACACGTATGTGTCTGGATGCATATCTCTTCCTATAAACCAATAACAAAGGAACCGACTGAAGACAGACAAAGGGTATAAACCCACAGGCCAAGGGAAGGAAACCAACTGGCTCTTCAAACCCACGAGCCAACACTCAGCCCCACTCCAAGACATTCTCTGCCTGCTGTCCCAGCTGCTCCAGAGACCATGACGGGAGAGTTGTTTGAGCCCAAGAACTGGAGACCAGCCCAGGCAATATAGCAAGACCCCATCTCAAGAAATAAAACTATATTGATACATTATGCTTCGTTAATTAATAAGCACAAATCAAATGTCCGATGAGAATATTGTCAAGGACACGGGGAGACACTCTTCCATGGCTGGAATTCCAGACTGACATATCTAGGAAACTTTAAAAATAAACCACTGCAGTGGTCTGAATATTTGTGTCTTCTCCAAATTCATATGGTCAAACCTAACACCATCAAAGTGGTAGCATTAGGAGCTGTGACCTCTGGAAAGTGATTAGGTGATGAACAGGATTAGTGTCCTTATGGACCCCAGGCTGGGGTGCAGTGGTTCATGCATGTAAACCCAGTACTTTGGGAGGCCAAGACGGGAGGATCATTTGAGGTCAGGAGCTCAAGAGCAGCCTGGGCAACACAGTGAGACCTGGTCTCTATAAAATATTTAAAAATTAGCCAGGTGCAGTGGTGCATGCCTGTGGTTCCAACTACTCAGGAGGCTGTGGCGGGGGGAACATTTGAGCCTGGGAGGTCAAGGCTGCAGTGAGCTGTGGTTAAAATAATAATAAAATAAAATATAAATAAATAAAAGGGACCCTGGAGAGACCCTTGCCTCTTCTGCCATGTGAGGACATGGTGAGAAGGCACTGTCTATGAAACAGGAAGTGCCCTCACCAGACACAGAATCTGCCACACCTTGACCTTGGCCTTCCAGCCTCCAGAGCTGTGAGCAGCATACTTCTGTGTTTTACAAGCTCCCAGGCTGTGGTGTTTTGCTGTAGCAGCCTGCGTAAACTAAGATGCCCTACAATTACAGACATAATCACATCTTTCTGGAAGCACAGACTGCACATGCATTGTACCTTCCCGGCATGCCATTCAACATAGCCTTGTTATAGGAACGTGCTGGAGACAGCAGGAGAGCAGCTGGGAACGTCAGATCCACACGCTTCGTGGCGTGTCACATGGTCCGTGAGCAGCCATCCGTCCCGTGTGAATCCATGCCAAGTCACGCCCCAGGTGTGCTCAGTGGACAAGCAGAGCCCAGCAGTGGGTGGATAAGCTCAGCAAGGGCTGCATGTGCCTGCGCGTGTTTGTGGCTGCACCGGACCAAGCAAAGACCCAAAGATGGAGGAAGCGTGTTCTTCCCCACAGAGCTGTGAGTTGTGCCGGCACACAGATGGCCTTTCCAGAATCCATAGAACTCGCTCCACACTCAGCAAATGGCACAGGCCCGGGAGGTGGGGGCTGCAGTGAGCCACAGGCACACCACCACACACCAGCCTGGGTGACAGAGTGAGACCATCTAAAAACAAACTAACAAAAAAACCAGCCTGCATCACCCTGGTTTATATAAAGGTGGCAGCAGCTATCCTGGTCTTGTTCTTCATCTTCAGAGGAATGCCTTTAACATTTCAGCATGAAGCCTGACGCCCAAACACCGTTTCAGGCCACAGGGGCACCCTTTGGTTCTCAGTTGGCTAAGAACCTCTAAAAATCATAAATGGGGCCAGGCGCAGTGGCTCACGCCTGTAATCCCAGCGTTTTGGGAGGCTAAGGTGGGAGGATCACTTGAGGTCAGTAGTTTGAGACCAGCCTGGCCAACATGGTGAAACCCCGCCTCTACTAAAAATACAAAAATTAGCTGGGCATGGAGGTGCATGCCTGTAATCCCAGCTACTCAGGAGGCTGAGACAGAAGAATTGCTTGAACCCGGGAGGCAAAGGTTGCGGTGAGCCGAGATCACGCCACTGCACTCTAGCCTGGGCGACAAGAGTGAGACTTCGTCTCAAAAATAATAATAATAATAATAAATAAATATCGAATGTTATCAAATGTCATCCTTACATCTTTTGAGGTATGACTTTTCTCTCTCCTTCCTTCCTTCCATCCTTCCTTCTTTCATTTTTTTAGAGGAAAAGTGTCACACTGCCACCGAGGCTGGAGTGGGGTGGCACAATGACAGCTCATTGCAGCCTCACTGTTGCAGTGAGCTACAGAAACTGACCAATGTTCTGTGGAAGTTTGTCTTCCTGGACTCAACCTGGCCAGGATGGGCTCCATTCTTTTCTATGGGGCTGGATGTCTTCTGATAGTGTCTTCCTAGGATTTTCACATCTGCGTTTGTGATTTTCTTCTCTCTAGCTCTTCCCACTGAGTTTCAGTGCCTGCCTATGTGAGGGGTCTTCTGTTCAACTTTCCTAGAAGAGTTTGTATCAGATTAGAATTGTGTCTTCTTAACTGTTTGTTCTGAAGAACTGGCCATGAAGCCATCTAAGGACTGAGCTATTCTTGGCAAAAAGATTTCCTTTCTGATCCAGTTTCTTTTTTCTTTTCTTTCTGAACAGCTTTACTGAGACATACAGGCACACCTTGGAGATGTTGTAGCTTTGGTTCCAGACCATTGCAATAAAGAGAAGGTCAGAATAAAGCAAATCATGAGTTTTTTGGTTTCCTAGTGCTTCTACAAGGTATGCTTACACTATAGTCTATTAAGTGAGCAACAGCATTATGTCTTAAAAATAATACATATGCTTTAGTTAAAAACACTGGACTGCTGAAAAAGGCTAACAATCATCTAAGCTTCATTGAGTTGTCATCTTTTCACTGGGGGACGGTCTTGCCTCCATGCTGGTAGCTGCTGACTGATTAGCATGGTGGCTGCTGAAGTTTGGGGTGGCTGTGGAAATCTTTTTTTTTTTTAATCTTTAGTAGAGATGGGGTTTCACCATGTTGGCCAGGCTGGTCTGGAACTCCTGACCTCTTGACCCACCTGCCTTGGCCTCCCGAAGTGCTGGGATTACAGGCGTGAGCCATTGCGCCCAGTCAGAAATTTCTTAAAGCAAGACAACTATGAAGTTTGCCACATCAATGGACTCTCCCTTTCATGAAAGACTTCTCTGTAGCAGGTGATGCTGCTTGATAGCGTTTTACCCACAGTGGAACTGCTTTCACAATTAGAGTCACTCTTGTCAAACCCTGCCACTGCTTTATCAACTAAATTGGTGTCAATTCTAAATCCTTTGTTGTCATTTCAACAATGTACACAGCATCTTCACCAGGAGTAGATTCCATCTCAAGAAACCACTTTGTTCATCCATAAGAAGCAACTCGTCATCCATTCACATTTTCTCATGAGACTGCAGCAATTCAGTCCCATCTCCAGGCTCCACTGCCAATTCTCGTTCTCTTGCTGTTTCTACCACATCTGCAGTGACTTCCTCCCCTGAAGTCTGGGATCCCTCAGAGTCATCCATGAGGGCTGGAATCAACATCTTCCAAACTCGTGTTCGTATTGCTGTTTTGACCTCCCATGAATCATGAATGTTCTTAAGGCATCTAGAATGGTGAATCCTTTCCAGCAGGTTTTCAATAGACTTTTCCCAGATCCATCAGAGGAATCACTGTCTGTGGCAGCTGTAGCCTTATGAAATGTCTTGAATAATAAGATTTGAAAGTTGAAATGACTCCTTCATCTGTGAGCTGGAGAATTAATGCATGTTGTGTTAGCAGGCATGGAAACAACATATATCTCCTGGCACATCTCCGCCAGAGCTCTTGGGTGAACAGGACACTGCCAATGAGCAATAATACTTCCCAGGAATCTTTTTTTCTGAGCAGTGGGTCTCCACAGTGAGCCTAAAATATTTAGTAAACCAGGCTGGGAACAAATGTGCTGTCATCGAGGCTTTGTTATTCCATTTCTACAGCACAAGCAGAGTAGATTTGGCATAATTCTTAACAGTTGTAGAATTGTTGCAATGGTGAATGGGCACTGGCTTTAACTTAAAAGTTACCAGCTGCATTAGCCCCTATCAAGAGAGTCACCCTGTCCTTTGAAGCTTTGAAGCTAGGCATTGACTTCTCCTCTCTAGCTATGGAAGTCCCAGATAACATCTTCTTTCAGTAGAAGGTTGTTTCATTTCCACTGAAGATCTGTTGTTACTGTGGCCCCCTTCATCAGCGATCTTAGCTGGATCTGCTGGACAGCTTGCTGCAGCGTCTCTAACAGCTCTTGTACTTTTATGTTACAGAGACAGCTTCTTTCCTTAAACCTCGTGAACCAACCTCTGTTCGCATCCACCTTTTTTTCTGCAGCTTCCTGGCCTGTCTCAGCCTTCATAAAACTGAAGAGGGTTAGGGCCTTACTCTGAATTAGGCTTTGGCTTAAGGGAATGCTGTGGCTGGTTTGGTCTTCTATCCAGACCACTCACACTTTCCCCATATCAGCAATAAGACTGTTTCACTTTATCGTTTGTGTGTTTACTGGAGTAGCACTTTCCATTTTCTTCAAGAACTTCCTTGCATTCACAGCTTGGCTAACTATAGCCCAGCTTCCAGCCTGTCTTGGCTTTGGACATGCCTTCCTCACTAACCTAAATCATTCCTCGCTTTAAAGTGAGGGATGTGCAACTCTCCCTTTCACTTGAACACTTAGAAGCCACCGTAGGGTTATTAATTGGTCTAATTTTAATATTCTTGTGTCTCAGGGAATAGGGGGGCCTGGGTAAAGGGAGAGAGATGGGGAATAGACTGTCAGTGGAGAAATGAGGACATAAAACATTTATCAATTAAGTTTATTGTTTTACATGGGCATGGCTCACAGCACCCCATAAGACGATAGCAACAGCAATGATCACTGACCACAGATCACCATAACAGATATAATCATAATGAGAAATTTTGAAATATTGCAAGAATTACCAAAATGTGACACACAGGCAGCAAGTGAGCACACACTGTTGGAAAAATGGCCCCAAAGGATGTGCTTGTGGCAGGGCTGCTACTAACCCTCCACATACAATGGCACTACAGAGCCAAGCACAGTGGAGCAGGGTCAGGCTGCAGCTCACACACCACAAACTCACCCACTGCAAGATTCACTGTGTATTCACCAATACGGGCAACAATCACCACAGTCAGATGCAGGGCCTGCCACCTCCTCAGAAACTTCCCCAGCCCTGATCTGCTTTCTGTCTTGATGGATTTGCCTATCCTGGATATTTAAGTGGAATCACGCAGCATTGACCTTTTGTGGCTGGCTTATTTCACCCAGCACAATGTCCTCAAGGTTCATCCCAGCTGCAGCCTGTGTCAGAATATCCCTCCTCTTAAGGGTGAATCCTATTCCATCGTGTGGACGGAACATGTTGTGCTCATCCATTCATGTGCTGAGAGGCACGTGGGTTGTTCCATTTTCCAGCTTTCATACCTGATGCCGCTATGAACATTCACACATGTGTTTGTGTGGACATATGTTTTCACTTCTCTTGGGTATACACCTGGGAGTGGAGCTGCTGGGTCACAGGGAAACTCTGTGCTTAATCCCTTGGAGACTCAGATGTTTTCCAATGTGGCTGCACTTTATATTCTCAATGCCCCATTTTCTTTAATTATTATAGGATTAATGAATATTTCTGTAT
This sequence comes from Papio anubis, assembly GCF_008728515.1. Taxonomy (NCBI): domain Eukaryota; kingdom Metazoa; phylum Chordata; class Mammalia; order Primates; family Cercopithecidae; genus Papio; species Papio anubis. The sequence goes on along the minus strand of NC_044976.1, from coordinate 133,844,817 downwards.
CTTGACTTAGTTTCTATTACTTTTCTTTTTCGGTTTTGCCAGTTTCATCTAAATTTTCAGATTTATTGTCATGATTCTGTTAATTGCTTTCTCCTGTTTTTGTCCAAAGAATCTGTAGGGATTCCCCTAGACAGGAAACTAATCCAATGAGCCTCATCTTTACTGGATTAGTCTCAGATATTTCCAAGAAGTGAGCTGTCATCTCTACGGCATGTCTACTCTTATGTAATTACTGTTGGCACTATTTCCAACGTCTTCCTTCTATTTCCTTTCATGTTGGCCTGCAGTTCTCTCTCTAGCTTCTCAACAGTACTGTGCATTCTAGTTTCTCTCCTGTTCTAAAATGCACACTTAAAGCTATCACTGTTATCATTTCAGTTGCTCCTAAATTGCAGCCTCAGTCACAACTTCAGGTCATGATGCAAAGCCTGAGTCACAACCTCAGGGAGCTCTACAAAGCCTGAGTCATAGCTCTAGTTCACCATACAGAGCCTGAGTCATAGCCTCAGGTCAGCTCAAGCTGATCATAGTAGGGGCCGTGACCCCAGTCACAATCTTAGGTCACCATAGAGAGCCTGAGTCACAGACTCAGGTCACTATAGACAGTCTGGGTCACAGCCCCAGTTTACCACATAGAGCCTAAGTCACAGCCCCAGTTCACCATACAGAGCCTGAGTCACAGCCCCAGTTCACCATACAGAGCCTGAGTCACAGCTCAGTTTGCCATACAGATCCTGAGTCACAGCCCCAGTTCACCATACAGAGCCTGAGTCATAGCCCCTGTTCATAGCAGACAGAAACTGTGGCCCCAGCCACAGCCTCAGGTTGCCAAGCAGACCCCAGATCACACCCCCAGTTCACATACAGAGCCTGAATCACAGCCTCAGTTCACTATACAGAGCCTGAGTCAGACTTGGTTCACACACAGAGCTTGAGTCACAGCTCCGGTTCACTATAATGGGGACTGTAACCCCAGTAACAGCCTAGGTTTCTGGTTGCCATAGAGAGCCTGAGTCACAATCTCAGGCTGCCAGAGACCAAGTCACAGACTCAGCTCATGCTGCAGAGCCCGGTTCACCATCTGGCCCTCTCCTCCTTCTTCTCTCAAGATTCCCTCTGTGCCCTAAGCCCTCTGAGTTGGTGAGTTCTCTCCCTTCCTCTAACATTCTATATCCTCCATCCTTGGAGTGTCTCTTACAGGGAAATTAGACTAAGCCCCTAACCACACTCCAATCAACCCAGCCTTTCGCCTGGAGCAGTTCATCTCCTAGGGTCTGGGGCCTCAGTTTACCCTCTTGTCTCATCCTTTCTGTTGACCATGCCTGTCCTGGATTTTTTCATCCTCTTTTCCTCTTTTTGGGTTTTTTGTTTTGCTTTGTTTTGTTTGTTATTCCACATTTTCCCTCTGCTCATCTGAAGTTGCATAGTCTTTTTTGTAATTTCCACGGTCACCTTCAATGCTATACCATGTGTCTGTGACCTACCTAAGCCTGATGCTGGTCAGTGCCTTCTCTACCTGGGCAGCACAGGGCCAGAGAACACATTCCCATCAACGCTCCCGCCCTGAGTTATGCACTAATTGCGTGTTTTATCTCCGTTTGGGGGCCCAACAAGACACTGTTTTATCAGTCAGCACTCCCTCCATGGCACCTTCAGAGCCCATGCTCTGCCCTCACTCCTTCCTGCATCTTGTTATGCAGCAGTGCCTCTGCCTCCTGAGGTCAGTGCCAGCTTGTTGGTGTCCTCGCGCCTCATCTGTATTCTGCTTTCTCAGACAGTTTTTATGATTCTCTGTCTTCAATGTTGTGCAGTTTTTCTTTTTCTTTTCTTTCTTTTCTTTTCTTTTTTTTTTTTTTTTTTTTTGAGACGGAGTCTTGCTCTGTTGCTCAGGCTGGAGTGCAGAGTGCAGTGGTGCCATCTGAGCTCACTCCAACTTCCACCTCCTGGGTTCAAGCGATTCTCCTACCTCAGCCTCCCAAGTAGCTGGGATTACAGGCACCTGGCACCACGCCTGGCTAATTTTTTTGTATTTTTAGTAGAGACGGGTTTTGTCATATTGGCCAGGCTGGTCTCAAATTCCTGACCTCACGTGTTCCACCTACCTTGGCCTTCCAAAGTGCTGGGATTACAGGCCTGAGGAACTGCACCTGGCCACCCAGGTAATTTTTGTATTTTTAGTAGAGATGGGGGTTTCACCATGTTGGCCAGATTGGTCTCAAACTCCTGACCTCAGGTAATCCACCCACCGCAGCCTCACAAAGTGCTGAGATTACAGGCATGAGCCACTGCACCCACTCTTTTTTTTTTTTTTTTTTTGAGACAAGGTCTTGCTCTGTTCAGGCTGGAGGGCAGAGGGCAGTGGCGCTATCTTGGCTCACTGTAGCCTCCACCTCCAGGACTCAAGTGATCCTCCTCCCTCAGCCTCCCAAAGTGCTGGGATCACAGGCCTGAGGCACTGTGCTCAGCATGCTGTGTGCTTCTAATGTGTCATGTTCCAGGGTGAACTTATTTTACTTTCTGCCTGGGAAGACACTGGGCTTCTGGAATCTTCTTTACATCTTTATTCAATTTCAGAACACTTTCATCCTCTCCCCTCATACATATCAGCCCTGTCCCACTCCTGTGCCCTTCTCAGCCACCTCCGGCATGGCCTCCCCATGTCGCCGAGGTGTCCTGCCCTCTGTCTGACATCTCACCGCCTCTCTGATACACTCTGGGTAATTTCTTCTGACCTATCTTCCAGTGTGCTAATTCCCTTCAGCTGTTTCTAATCTGCTTTTAAATCAGTCCATTACTTACTTTTTTCCCCCTCTAGCTCTATTTGGTTTTTCCAAACTTGCTGGGTCAGTCTTTGTGGTTTTCTGAGCCTTGCAGCCATCCCCAAGTGTCTTCCTTCCTAATGGAGGAGCGAGGAGAGCTGCTGCACTCAGCACCACTGCTCTGCTTCCTGGGCTGCAGCTGTCTTTTTGAGGCCCCCATTGTGTTTCTGTGCAGGCCTGGTTAGCTCTGACCCCAGGCTGCTCACTGTACTGAAGAAACAGTTGGCAGAAACAAGTTGAAGGAGAGGATAAAGGTACTACAGTAGGTGGAATGGTGTGCCCACCAAATGTGTCTAACAGAACCTCAGTCAGGGGCCTTATGTGGAATAACAGGCATTGCAGAAATAACTGAGATAAGGATCTCAAGGCAAGATCATCCCAGACACAGTGGGCTCTAAAGCCAGTGGAGGCTGTCCTTATAAGAAAAAGGAGAAGACAGAGAGGCAGACGAGAGGGCCACGTGAAGATAGAGGCAGGGTATAAAGTGGCTCAGTCACCGGCCAAGGAGCCCCACAGTTCACAACCATCACTGGCAGCTGGAAGACGCAGGAAGGACCCTCCCCTCAAGCCTCCAGAGGGGCATGGCCCTGCGGATGCCATGATTTCAGACTTCTGGACTCCAGACCTGAGACAGAAGTCCTCTCATTTCAGGTCAGCCAGTCTGTGGTGCCTGACAGCAGCCCCAGGACGCTAGCACAGATTTTGGAAAGGATCTCATTATGTGCACACCAGCCAGGCTTCTAGGGCCATCTGCAGTCCCAGAGTCAAGCCACCCAAAATCCAGCATAAGGCCAGGGCCCGGGACCACACCGGTGACTCAGACCTTGGTGCACACATGGTGGCTGTGCCCTGCCCTGGGGGCCACCTGGGGCTGTGGGAGGGTCTCCTCTGAGTACTCTCTCCTTAGCGGACCCCGGCCTTTACTATGCACCCTCATCCCATGAGACCAAACCAACCTCACGCTTTCTTGTTCAGCATCTCTTCTTGCTATTTCTAGGGATCCCCACCATCTATCCATTTCATCAGCTCTTTGACACTTATAAAGTTAAATACACACACACACATGCACAAAGACAAAAACACACCCACACAACCCCCCCCACACAGATACATCCATACACACAGACACACATGTACACACACACCCATACAAACCCATAAACCCATACACACACATACAGATATACCCATACACACACCCATACAAACTCATACACACAGACACACATAAACACATGTACAGGAACAAACACACCCACATAAACCCCCTTACACACACACAGACACACCCATATGAATCCATAAACCCATATACACAGACACATGCATACACACATGCACAGGAACGAACATACCCACACAAACCCCCCATACACACAGATATACCCATACACACATGTGTACACACAGACACACCCATACACACATGTACACACACACCCGTATGAACCCATAAACCCATAGAGATGCACACATAAGCACGTGCAGACACAAAACCCCCCCATATGCATACATGTATACAAACATGCACATGTACATCCAAACCCAAACACACATACATGCACACACACAAACATATACATGCATGTACACACATAAGATCCATGTAAAAATTCAGCTTTAGTTGTTTCAAGCAGAAAAGCCTCTAAGTCTTGTGGGTCTGTTGCTGAAAACGGGCATCTATGCTCTCCAGTGTCTCGTGTCTTCATGTCCTTAAACTACCTGGTGAGTGTGTTTTTGACTCTGCTACACCGGCAGGAAACCGAGGTTCAGGGGATTAAACAGTGTGGTGGCCCGTGCAGCCCGTGAGTGCGGAGGCAGGGCTGGGACCTGAAAGCGGCCTCTGACCTGACTACACCCCTGCCAGGCCCAAGGCAGCACCAGTTCGTGACTGCTCTCCCCAATGAAGGGCCCAGATGACAATGGCTCCACGGGACACCCATACCCCTCAAGCCTCAGCCACCTCCCACCTCTGGCTATCGTTCCAGGTGCAGCCATGCAGGAGGACACAGGCCAGCTGGAGAGAAGGAAGATCTCTCAACACCCATACGTGGCTGCAGCTGCCATGCCACAGGGCACACAGAACAGTTCCACACTGCAGATGGGGCTGCAGACAGTGCTGGTCTCAGGGACCATGGGGGAGGTGGCTCCGAGGAGTGGTGACCTGGCCATCTCCTTGAGCCCTGGAGGCTGGCTGGGGTGGTCAGCACTGACCCCTACAGAAGCTCTGTGGAGACCATTCTCCAGCCCCACAGAAACGGAGCTTAGCACTCATGGTGCTGAGTCTGGGGACGTCCCCCCACTCCTCGGGCTGGGCCTGATGCTCCCATGTCCTGGCTGCTTGGGGATCGGGCCACCCTGGGAGGACCCAGACACTCAGACACCTTGCCCTGTGCCTGAGGGTAGCCAAGTGGGCCTTGTCCCCAGAGAGAACCCGAGACACACAGGGATAGCCACCACATACTACCCAGTCCCTAAAGTCACAGGCTTCTTCCAGCTCCCAGCACAATAGACAAGAAATCCTGCGGAGGGAGCACACATCACCAAGGCTGGCCTCTGACCTCCCTGCCTCCTGCCAGCACGTCTGGCCACTCTGACCGGGACCCAGCTCTCTTCCCCAGGCTGGGGCGGAGGGAGAGGAGACTGCAGTTCCAGAAGCCACAACGCCCCGCCAGCAAAACCTCAGTCCTGCCAGACAGCATTTAATTTCTGTGTGAAACAAAATCAAAACAAATTCTAGCACTGAGAAACCGGGGCTGAGATCAACTCTCCACCCTCCCCATGGTCTGCAAATCAACCCAGCCCGAGCCCAGCTTCCAGCCTAAGCACGTCTACTGTGTCCCTCAGGGCTGCAATGCCACCAGGGCCCAGTTGCACCCAGGAGGAAGTGGGGCACATGCCTCAGGGATGGCAAGCATGGCCCGTGCAGATGCCCAGGTGCCCGTCAGGCAAGGAATCCTCGGGCCTGACAGAAACACCCCCCCCTCCACCCTGCTGAAAGCACCGTGTCCCACGGCAGCCCCTGGAATAAGCCCTGCCCTGTCTGTGTCTGCAGCACCCATGAGGTCCCCCAAACCAGACCACAGAGGCCAGCCCAGCTCCCCCAGGCCACTTGGGCTGACTGCCCTTTTCTGGGGCAGAACCCTGGACCCCAGAGGGGGCACAGCTGGTCTGTGGGCTGCAAGACAGGAAACCAAGGCTGCGCACGGGACCCCCGGGGGAGAGTTGAAGAGCAGAAGCTTCCAGAAGGCCTCTGTGCTCAGTGACCACAGCCCCCCATGGCCTTCCCAGACAGCCGAAGACCCACACAACTGGTCAGAAGGACAGGGAGAGCCACACAACCTTCCAGCGGCCACCAGTGTCACCTCCCACACTGTCATCCCCTCTGGAGCTCACTCTCCTTGTGGGTATCACAGAGGGGGCATCCCAAAGTCCACCTGGCTCCTCTCCCCACCCCACAGTGACCCCAGGACTGCCGCCTCTGTCCCCATCTGGCCAGGAGGGACGCCGGCCCTGACGTTCTCCAGCTCTGGGAGGCTCTGGCAGTGGCTCCTCCTGGGCCAGACCTCCAGCCCACTTCCCCTGGCTGCACTGACCTCAGGTATCGCTAAAAAAAACAAACGCAGCTTGCGGCTTGCCTTTTTCCATCATCCCGTCCGGCCACTGGTCCTGAGGTGCTGCAGCTGCCAGCTGGACAGCTGGGCTTCCTCTGGCGGGCAGTGGCGCCCAGCCAGCCAGGACCATGCTGGGAGGGGGACAGGCTCCAGGGAGAGCCCAGGCTGCAGGTCATGGAGCTGGGGCAGCCCAGTGCCACCCAGGTCAGCGGGCACAGCTAGACCATCCCCAGCCACCTGCCACCCTGCCCGGCCTGGCCCATGGATGTGCTTGAATATGACCCCTGAAGGAAAACCAGGGTCACATCCCTGCCAGGGCTGCACTCCGCATGGTTGCTCTGGTGTGGCCATCAACACCTGGCCTACCATCCACACACGGGAAGGTGCGGCAGCCTGGCAGCGGCAGGTCTGCATTGCACCACGTCTGGCCACAAGTGCAGACATAGCCCTGCCAGAGTCAGAGTCCTGTAGGACCCAGGGCTGGGCTGTCAGGTGAATGAGTGACACAGATCTACCTGGCAGAGAGAGCCTCAGGCTTGAGGGAGTCTTGGGGTAGGGGGGAACACAGAATACAGCTTGGACAAGACCCCACAGGGACCCTTCTGGCCAATCCCAGAATTAAGTGACCAGGGAGAGAAGGATGCATCTGAGGAGAACACAAGGGAATCCTCCTGGCTGACCCCAGAGTTGAGCAACCAGGGAGAGAAGGATGCATCTGAGGAGACTCCATGGGGACCCTCCTGGCCAACCCGAGAGTTGAGTGTGCAGGGAGAGAAGGAGGCATCTGGGCAGTCACTGGGCTTCCTGCAAGAAGCGGCAGCCCGGGCCGACCTCGAGGAACAGGAGAGGCCCTGGGAGCACAGGGGAGATGGCACTGCTGTGCCCTAAGGGCCTCACCTGACCCTCAGGGGTCGGCCCCATCAGAGGTCAACTTCCAGCCAGAAGGCATGGGGTCTGCGGAACCCCCATTCGTGGCCGGCCTTCTGGGTTCTGGGAGTCTGGCTCAGTCCCCAGTCCCAGACACTCCTGCGGGTGCCACCCCGCTCCCAGACAACTGCGCTGGTCCTGACCCCGCCACCCAGCACAATGCACAAAGGGAGCCCGTGCCGCAGCCGGGATCAGGTGGCGTGACCGAGGCCTGTCAACAGATGTCGCTTTCCCACAGCCCCCACCCTCCCACAGGCATTACCTCCTCCCTGCCCGGGTGTCCAGAGCCTCCGGGAGGTATCCGTGCCTGTGCGCTCTTTCCTAGGGGAAGAGTCACCCACAGGCTTCTTCAATGGCCAAACCCCAGAGCAGGGCACCCCTAGCCCGGGCCACCCAAGCAGCCGGCGGAGGGTCCCAGGCTAGGGCAGGCACTGGGGCCCTCTGCAGCCTGCAGCAGGGCGGGAGCAAGATGAGGCCAGCTGTCTCCCCATCCACGCGTCCGCCGGCTGTGGGTAGGACATCTGCTCCCTCAGCTGTGGCAGGCCAGGCGCTGCTGCTCCGTCCTCACCACACACCCTTCACACCCTCCAGGGAGCCAGGATCCCTAAGCAGGTGGGGCAGGGAGGGGTTGGTGGTTCCGAGGCCCCTGGGTGCAGAGCAGGAGGGAGGAAGGCCACCAGCGCCTGCAGGGGCCATCAGGCTGACACTCCAGGCCCTCTCACTTACGGCCCCACTGTCCAGGAGCCAGGTAACTGGGTCCCTCTACTGGCCACTGGGGTCACAGGCCAGGAGTCCTGGAGAAATGCCCCCACTTTCCACTGCCCCTGTCCTCTCCTCTCCATGCTAAGAAGTCCCCAGGGAGTTCCCTGGCCCCCAGGGCCCCTCCCCTCAGCCCTCTGCTGAAGTCTGCCCCACTGAGCCACTTCCACGATCTCTCGAAACAAGGCAGCTGCCTGGCCCCTTTCCTCCCTGCCCTTCTGGCCCTCCAGAGCATGCTGTGTGGCCTTTCTTCCTGATGCCAGGCCTCATGTGCTTCCTGGGGTGTCCTAAGTTGTTGGAGGGGGCGGGTCTCCAGGACAACACCTGCCCAAACCTAAGACTGAGCTCTCAGCTGCTCCAAACCCTCTGGCCCACAGTACTCAGAGCACCTGACCCAGGCCCCAGCTAAGGGGTCACCCCAGACCCCATCTTCCTGCCAGCCCCTTCCCAGGCTTCTCTTGCCCACCACACAGCCCCATGATTCCACACCTCAGGCCCACTCCTCTTTCTCCAGCCCTGCCAGGGACCCATAGGTGCCCCTCAACCAGGCAGCCAGCTGTACCCCAGGCCTGGTGCACAGAGAGGCAGAGCCATGGGACCAGGCAGGGCATGTCCTGCCCACAGCTGGCGGCCTCCCTCTTTGACCCTGTGGGGTCTGATGTTGGCACTAATGTGAGAAACACATCCCCTCCCCACACCCGTGACAGCAGCCTCTCCGTAGCCTCCTCTGAGAGTCCCTTGAGCACCCAGAACTGCCCCACACCAGGCTCCAGGAAACAGGGGATGTCCTGGCTGCCCCCACCCACCCAGTAGGGCTGCCAGGGTGTCACCTGCTCCTTGTGCAAGGGTAAGAGCACCCACGGGCTCACAGTTCTAGAGACAAGGTTCTCCTCAGTCCAAGGAGAGATCCAGAATATATAAAGAGCTCTCATAACTCAACAGGAGAAAGACAAGCAGGCCCACTAAAAACAGGCAAAGGAGCTGCATGGACATTCTCCAAAGAAGACCCATGGCCCATGAGGCCATGAAAGGATGCTCAGCACCACTGGCCACCTGACAAATGCAGTCAGAGCCACACAAGGTGCCATTCCACACCCACTAGGATGGCTGCAGTAGAAAATAAAACAGAAAACCAGTGTTGGCAAGGAAGTGGAGAAACAAGCCTTTGTGCGCTGCTGGCAGAAATGTAAAATGCTGCATCCAGAAGACAGTTTGGCAGGGCCTCAAAAACCTAAATGCAGGCGGGGAGTGGGGGCTCACACCTGTAACCCCAGCACTTTGCAAGGCTGAGGTGGGAGATCACTTGAGCCCAGGAGTTCAAAATCAGCCTGGACAACACAGCAAAACCCTGTTTCTACAAAAAACAAAATTAAAAAAAATTAGCCAGGAATAGTGGCTTGTGCCTGTGGTCCCAGCTACTTGGGATGCTGAGGCGGGAGGATGGTTGAGCCTCTGAGGTGGAGGCAGCAATGAGTCTCATCACATCGCTGTACTCCAGCCTGGGTGACACAGCAAGACCCTGTCTCAATAAAACAAAACAAAAACAAAAACATCACATGCAGATGCAGAGTTACCATGTGACCCAGTACCTCCGCTTCTAGGTAAGTACCCCAAGAACTGAAAACACACACATACACAAAACCCCACACACCAATGCTCACAGCAACATTATCCATCATAGCCAAATGGCGGAAGCGATCCAGATGTCCGTCAACTAATGAACGGGTCAAAAAGTCTCTCGGAGAGTCTTCCAGTCGAGTCTAACTCAGTCGTAAGAAAGAAGGCAATACTGACGCGTGCTACAACGGCGATGCTGAGTGAGAGAAGCCAGGCGCGGAGGCCACACAGCATAGGATTCCATTTCTAGGAAACGTCCAGGACAGGCAGACCCGTGGAGAAAGAACGCAGACGAGTGGTTGCCAGGGACTGGGGGAGGGGAACGGGTAGTGACTGCCTAATGCGTATGAGGTTTCTGGGGTGAGGAAAATGTTCTGGAATTAAACAGTGGTAAGAGCTGCACGGCCTGGTGAATGAGGTACTCAAAATCACAGGGCTGTATACTAAAAGAGTGGATTTTACAGGACGTGAGTTACAGCCAATAACAAAAATCCTCGGCCAGCCCTGATGCCCACCAGGCGCCCAATTCACAGTGGTCACTCCCTCCAGCCTGGCTTCTGGACCAGTTCCAAGCACCTTTCCAGCCCAATGGCTGGCTCTGGGGCCATGGCCGGGGGCACCTCAACAATCCCTCAGTGCCTGCCTTGGTCATGCCTCTTCCAGGCAGGCCTCCAGGCTACTGAGGCCCAGAGAAGGGGGCAAATTGGCAGGGCCTGGCCTCCCACCATCATGCCCTCCAAAGTAGCCTGCAAATGTTTCCTGAGTGATGTAAACTGCAAGGGCCATCACCACAAAACAGCCTCAGGGTCTTTAAAGAAGAACTCCAGTGGGAAGCCTCAGCCCTCATCCTGAGCCAGCCTGGGACCCCTAAGGAAAGGGCTGCAAGGTGCCAGGGAGCCAGGCAGCCTAGCAGCCAGAGGTGGGGGTCCAAGCGCCGCTGGGCAGGAACAGCCCCCAGGCCCAGGCCCAGCCCTGACTCCACATCCAGAGGGTCTGAGCCCAGCAGAGCAGCAGTCCTGGCATCTAATCTGGAACTATCATCTCAGCTGAGACCACAACCCAGCAAGGGCGAATCGAGAGAGGCCTCCCAATGGAGGACAAACCACGTTCTCAGACCACCACCAGGCCCACCCTCTTACAGTAACCTCGGGGAAAGGGTCTGAGTCTGCACCCCAAGCCCTTCCTATGACCTCAGGCTGGCCTTCCTGCTTACCCCTCTGTCTAGAAGGGCTTGGGGCCAGGCCAGTGAGGAGGCACAGGGACACAGCTATGGGAGAACCAGATGGAAATGCCACCTGCTAGCCATGCCAAGGTGCAGGGCCAGGCCAATGGGGAGCCTCTTCCCCACAGGGGGTCCAGCCTGGTGGCCAGAGGCTTCTAGGAGGGCAGCGGACGCCAGCCAGGGTTGGGTTGCAGCTCAGGGAGCAGGCAGGGAGGGCTCCCATGGGTCCACGTGACCCTCCCCCAGGCCAGCCTCTCCTCTCCGGGTTCCTGAGCTGTAACTGGAGCCGCGTTCCTGCCCGGGAGCCTCCGTGCCAGGCAGAGCTTTTGAGAGGGGGAAGGGAGAAAACGGCCCTAGATCCCAGCCCCTTCTCCCTGCTTCCTGGATTGGAGCTGGGAAGGGCCACCCCAGCCCCCCTCCAGCTCCAGCCCCACCTGGCCTTTAATGCCCTGGGCCACCCCCTGCCTTTGCTGGGCCAGGAGCCACAGCCCCAAACCAGCAGGAGAGGCCTCCACACAACCCAGCCTGGAGCCCTTTGTGCCCTGCTTCCCCTCCCCAGCCCAACCTTGGGAACTGACTTAAGGGGGGCCCAAGGCCTCTAGCAGTCCAGATGGAGCCTGGCCTGCCCTGACCCAGGATGCCCCCCAGCCCCTGGTTCAGGAAGGTACTCATTCTCCATCCGTCAAACAGAGTCCTAGCTGCCCTCTGCAATGCCAGCTGTCACCAAAGGCAGCACGCTTGCCCTCTGGACTTCCCACAGGGCAGCTACATAGAGAGCTGCCCTCAGGACTCAGGAATCCTCCCTTGATGGGTCCTTTGGAGCCAAGAAGCAGGGCCAAGGGGCCTAGCCAGAGAAGCCACAACAGCACTTAAGTTTTTGCTATGCGCCTGGCACCAGCCTGGACTTAACTGTCTGCAAGAGAGCTGAAACACACACACACAAAGCAGCAGAGCCCCTTGACCTTCTCCAGAGCACAAACCCCAGAGATAGGTCAGAGAAGGAGAGGCCAGGACCCAGCCCCACCCCCTCTCCAGGAATCGGATCACAGCAGGGACAAAGCCGCTGCAGCCCGGACAAGCCTAGGGTGTGTCCCGAGCCCCAGAAGCAGAGCCTCCGTTGGGCCGGAGAGCAGGGAAGCACAGCTGGCTGACGAGGCCACGGTGACTCACCGCGGACCTGTGGCCCTCCCTCCTGCCCTCCCGGGTGAGGCTACGGGCTGCACAGATGGCGTGCCCTGGCGTGCCAGCCCAGGCCCAGGGCCGTACCCACAGTCAGAGCCAGGAGAGGGCTGCGGGTGGGGGCCCCAGGGAACTGAGACACCGGGCTGACCCTGGAAGACGACCCAGAAGAAAGGAACAGAGAGAAGAAAGGGGGAGAAAGAAAAACACAAAGGGAAAGTTTCCCATGAAAATATTTTATTTTCTTTGAGAACAGGATACACCTGCAGGGCTCCTCGGCCCAGGCGGCCTCTCCCTGCCCGGGCGGGTGCCAGATTCCTGGACCAACGGGGCCCTCTGCCGGCCAGCCCGCCGCGCGCTGGCGCTCAGGCCAGAGGGCCGGGAACAGGTGACCAGTGGAGGGCGGCGGCCGAGGGAGGGGCCCAGGGCGTCCAGGTCGGGGACTGGGATCCGAAGGCCAGCCAGGGCTCCCGGGGCAGCGCTCGGGGTAGGAGGCGGGAGGGTGGCGGGGAGGCCCGGGGCGCTGCCTTGCACGGTGCCACCCTGCACCTCAGCGTGCCCAAAACGCAGCGAGGGTCCCTGTAAAGGTCGCTGGACTGGGCATCCCAGACTTGGCAAAGGGGGAGGGAAGAAAGAAGGGAAAGAAAGGAAGAGAGAGACGCGCCGACAGCCCCGCAAAGCGCTGCTGCAGAGACACGCGAGCACCGGCAGTGACACCGCGGGACGCCCCGGCCGGGCCCTGCGCTCCCGGCCAGGTCCCATGGACGCGCTACCGCGGGCCGGGGCCCGGGCCACAGCGTCAGAAGCAAAGCGCAAAAAATAAATAAATTCCTCCAGCTTGGAGGGTTTCTCTCTCTCTCTCTCTTTCTCTCTCTTTCTTTCTCTCTCTCTCCCCGTTTGGGGCTCAGAAAGAGGAACATCTGGATTTGTACGTATTTTTGTTATTGTTAAATTAACTTCTCGAGAAGAGAAAGGAGGGAAGCTGCTAGGTGGGCGATGGCCAGGGGCTGAGGACTCAGGCTCCAGCCTTTTGGCAAGGACAGGGCGGCCCAAGGAAGCCGGGACCTGATCCCAGTCCCTAAGCGCGAGGCAGTCCGGCTCACGGCGGCTGCGGCGACTACGACGACGACGACTCTGCGGTCACGGAGGACCGCGGCCCAGCGCAAGCCCGACGGGTCCACCCGCCTCTCTACCCGTGACACGCCGCGGACGGAGCGACTCGCGCGCCGCAAACAAACAGCGCCAGGCAACCAGGCGACCCCGCCGCGCCCCGGCCCAGCCACCCCGGGTGCCTCGGGGACTCCGGACGACCCCGCCCCGGCCCCGCCGCCCCCGCCCACCAGTGCGCGCCGGCCGCCGAAGGCACCTACCCGAAGTAGGCGGCAGAAGGGCGCAGCGCGCCGAGCAGCAGCGTCAGCCCGAAGGCCGCGGCCAGCCAGCGCGCCAGCGGGGACCCATCCAGCATCTTGCCGCACCGCGGCGGCCGACCATCGCGCTCCCAGCTCCGCGCAGGGCGCGCCGCGGCCGCCGCCCTCTTATAGCGCCCGGAGCGCGGCCAGCTGGGCCCGGCCCCGCCCCGCGCCCGGGAGGGGATCACGCCGGCGCCGGGGGCGGGCCGAAACCCGAGCCGCGCGCGCCCGTCCGCCCGCCCCTCCCGGCCGCTCGGGGCCCCGGCCGCCGCTCCCGGCGCGGGTCTCGGGCGCGCCCTTCCCGGCGGGGTTGGAGGAAAGGGAGGCGGGGAGCGGTGAGAACCGAGGGCTGGGCGTGCGAGAATCCGGGGCGACCACGGCGAGACGGCATTGGGGGACCGGGGCGGGCATCGGGAAGCAGGTAGAGCGTTGGGGGCGCTGCGGTGGGAGCTTGGAGCGGCCCCGGGGGCGGGATTGAGGGGGAGGGGAAGGGAGGCGTTGGCGGCCGGGTTAGCTGCCGGCGGGGCTCCAGGCCGGGACAGTCGAGGATGGTTCCACAGAGGACCCGGCCGTCTGCCCCGAGCTGCGAGCTGCGCTGATGCTCCGGGGAACCTTGGTGAGGAGGAGTTCGGCCAGCCGGTGATGCCTGCGCCTCTTGCAGATGCTGATCCCCTCAAGGAGCGGGGCCAGAGAATCGCTCCTTTCTGGCGGGGACTGTGGCCGCTTTCGGCCTGGGAATGAAGCGACATAGCCTGCTAGGGCTGTGAGGTGAGTAGCTCTACCTTTTGGGGTCCTGGTGGTCTCCCCATTCTTAAATTGTGGGAGGGGAGCTGGCGGCTAAGTCAATGCCACACCAGCCATCGGGCAACGCCCTTCTCTGCAGCCTGTTTCCTGTCCCGGACGGGGGAGAAAGAGGACTCCTGGGATGGAAGGTGCACGCCCAGGTAGCTAGAAGCGCACAGTCACAGCCCAGGGACTCATCCCCTCTGCTGATACGGATTTGGAACTGCTTCTGAAGCAGAATGGTGTCAGAGGACCCAGAGCTGGCATTAGGATACAGGTGCACACATTCCAGACACACCTGGGGGTGGCATCCAGGAGAAGGCTTGTAAGTTCCCTGGATGGGGCCTCTGTGCCACGCAACAAGGGACAGAAGAACAGGGCTTGGGGTCCAGGCTGGCGGTGGCATGCCTGCCACCTGCAGACCCTGGTCAGTGCAGGGCGGTGCCTCCAACACGGGCTAGGCTGCCAAAGCTGAGGACACAGGGCCAGCGAGCGTGCCCAGCCACGTGCTGCAGGGGCCTCAGAGACCTGGGCTGTGGTGCCAGCTCTCTAGGCAGTGCCGTCTGTGCCGGCAGGGACTGATTCTGGCACAGTGACCGCAGAGCCTGGGGGGTGGAGCACATGCTCCTGGAAGGCTCTGAAACCCTGCCAGTGGCAGCGACAGAGGCGAATATGAGGGGTCCTCAGAGGAAAAACAAAGACGATAGGAACAGCAGAAAATGGCCCCCACGAGGGTCTGAGCCATCCTCGCCACCCCTTGGGCTCCTGGCCCTGCTTCCCTGGGAAAGCCTGGCCATGTGAGTCACCCCAGTGAGCACACCCTTTCTGAGTCCCTGAAGGCCAGCTTGCCAGGTGACCTCCAGGTGCATGTGGGGCAAAGCAAGAATGGGGAAGGGAGGAGACCAGGCTTGGGCAGTCACTCCCTCTCGGGGCCTCAGTTTCCCCGTCTGAGACCCATCCAAAGTGGTGGCTTTCCTCTAAGGCATGATGTCCTGTGTGGGAGCCCTGGCCCCTGGTTCTGCTTTTCCACTAGGTGTGACTGGTCTCACATCCTTCCCCATCCATAAGACCCCCTCCCGTAGGGAGAGGGCACTCGTTTGTCATCTTTTGCTCATGAGGGGCTGGGCCACCTCCCTTGAAATGGGGCAGGCTCAGCAGAGGGAGCGCAGACAGCAGCCCAGCCCACCTAGGCTGCAAGCAACCCCAGTGGGAGGCCCACCCACCCCACGGCAGTGGGCTCCAGTGAGCCCCCAAAGTCTGGCTCTAGTGCCAGGAGGTGAGAGGCAGCAGTGGGAAGCAGACGGGACGGGAGACCTCCCTCCGCAATGGCATGCTTAAAGGCCCGGAGGTTGCCTCCAAGAAGACATGTGAGATTGTAAATATGCATCACAAGCGCCTCCGGCACCACAGAGCTCCCTTCCACTGAATCGCTCTCCCAGCGACAGCGTAGTGGTCACCAAAGGAAGGAGGCAGCTGCCTGGCCGACTGACGGGTAGAGGGCTCTAGTCCCAGCCCTGGACTCTCAGGACCACATTTGGTGCAAGAGGCTGCTGAGAAGGATGATCTGACATCCATGGAAGGACCCTGCTGTTTCCCCAGAGAGGGGAGGCTGTCAGCTCATGGCAGCTTTTGGTGGTGGGAGCGGCAGGCAGGCCATCCCTGAGTGGCCCCACCAGACCCCCACTTGAAGCCCTGGCCCAACTCCAGCCAGGAGCCTGTCAGAACGCCCAGGAGCCCAGGGCATGTGGCTGACAGGACCCAGGGCACATGAGTGGTAGGGCCCAGTGCCCCAGCAGGGTAATGTCAGAGATACACCTGAGGTCTGGCAGGGCTGGCTCAGCTCTTACCTCACTACACCTAGGATGATGGTGGCAGATAGAGGCAGTCCCCTCAGCCTACCTGGAACCAGGGAGAATTATACTCCCTCCCACTAATCTCCCAGGCTCAAACTCCCTTTCATGTCTGGCTGCCCTCGCCCACCGTGGCCTGCCTGCTGCTTCAGCCACAGCCACTAGTGGCCCTTCCCAGAGGGCAGCGTTCACCTGCCCAAGGGCACACAGCGCTAAGAAGGCAAGTACCTGCCCCCACCCTCTGCTTCTCTCAAACCATATCCAGAAAACCCTGGGCACAGTTCGAGGGGGAGACGTTTCCCAGGAAGTGTGGGCTTTTTTATTCTCATCTGCCATACTGCAGTCTGGCCCCTATATTTCTATTGGAGAGGCAGGGGCTGGCAGTTCTCTGACTAGAAGCTACATTGTACCCCTACAACTCCCCATGGCCTTCCAGGCCTAAGAAGCTCTCCAGGTAAGGGGAGGGGAGTAGGCAGGACAAGCCATCGCTGGGCCCACGGTCAGGTGAACAGAAGTCTAACTCTAGTCAAAAACAGGACAGGCGTGGTGGCTTACCCCTCTACTCCCAGCACTTTGGGAGGCCAAGGCTGGAGGTTCGTTTGAAGCCCAGAGTTTGAAACCAGCTATAGACACATAGCAAGACCCTGTGTCAATAAAAAAGTAAAATAAGCCAGGCACGGTGGCTCACGCCTGTAATCCCAGCACTTTGGGAGGCTGAGGTGGGTGGATCACCTGAGGTCAGGAGTTCTAGTCTGGCCTGACCAACATGGTGAAACCCTGTCTCTACTAAAAATACAAAAAACATTAGCCAGGCTTGGTGGCAGGTGCCTATAATCCTAGCTACTCAGGAGGCTGAGGCAGGAGAATCGCTTGAACCCAGGGGGCGGAGGTTGCAGTGAGCCGAGATCGTGCCATTGCACTCCAGCCTGGGCAGCAAGAGCAAAACTCCATCTAAAAAAACAGAAAGAAAAGAAGAAAAGCAGATTAGCAAATTAGCTGGGCCAGGCACAGTGGCTCACACCTGTAATCCCAGCATTTTTGGAAGCAGAAGCGGGTGAATCACTTGAGGCCAGAAGTTCGAGACCAGCCTGGCCAACATGGCGAAACCCCATCTCTACTAAAAATATAAATAAATAAATAAATAAAATAAGTTAGCTGGCCATCATAGTGTATGCCTGTAGTCCCAGCTACTCAGGAGGCTGAGGAAGGAGGATTGCTTGAGCCCAGGAGTTCAAGGCTGCACTGAGCTATGCTTGCACCAGTGCACTTCAGCCTGGGCAACAGAGACCCTGTCTGAAAAAAATATATATATATATAT
The DNA here is from genome assembly GCF_008728515.1 of Papio anubis. Classification (NCBI taxonomy): domain Eukaryota; kingdom Metazoa; phylum Chordata; class Mammalia; order Primates; family Cercopithecidae; genus Papio; species Papio anubis. Next base: position 133,827,320 of record NC_044976.1, on the reverse strand, counting down.
GTGTGTGTGTGTGTGTGTGTGTGTGTATGTGTGTATATATATGTGTGTGTGTGTGTATATATATATATATAAATCCAAAGTCCAAGCTCCTCAGTCAAGTCCCAAATTTGAGCCAGTTTGCAGACCCAGAACCCCCTGGATAGAGGGGAGGCTGAGCCCCCTTGAGGGGGACCCGCTGCGCTACCAAAAGCTTACTGTTCTTATCTTTCTCCCAGCCTTCCCCAAAGGCACTTCTGGCCTTTTACCAGGGTGAACATGCAGTGGGGAGAGGAGATAATCAGACCTTTCTGGGATAGCTGGTCACAGCCCTGAACCGACATCAATTCCAGGAGACCCAGCAGGTCGCAGTGGCCCCAGGCACAGCAGGGGCTTGTGGAGGTCCCAGAACCCATGGAATTGTAGCTCAGTCAACTCCCAGTTGGTCCCACAGCTCCTGGAGCCCCTCCTGTGGTGGTTTCCCCAGCTCCAGATGTGTAATTGTAATGGATGCGCTGGGTAGCTGGCAGAAGCCCCAAGGGATTGCAAGAAGTGTTTAAGGCCAGGCTGGGTTTTTCCTGCTCTACCCCCTACTAGGGTTCAGCATGCTTTCCAAGGGGTAGGGAAGGCACAGCCCTAACAGGTTGTGTCAGCACGAGGGAGGAGGCATGGGCTCAGGAAGGAACCTCACCATGTAGAGAGAAAACCCAAAAGCCGCCTATGAATGCTCATCAGGTCCAGGCGCTCTTGCAAACATCTATCTTCGTGCAGACCCCTGCCCTGTGAAGTGCTGAATCCCCCACAGCCGCAGACCCTGACTGTGTCCACACAGGACAGCATGTACAGGGGCTGCCTGAGCTGCCGCGGTGTCTGGATGCTGCTGGGTCGCCCTGCTGGACAAAGGCAGCCACTCCCCGAGACCAGGCTCATCCCCACCTCCCTTCCAGGCCCAATCTGGATTCCTCAGGGAAGTGGTGTGGGTTGTGAGGGGCTTGGAGGGCTCTGGGCTCACACACCCCCAATGGTGGACCCCTTTCGAAAGCCAGGGTGCCCCCACCAAAACAGAAGCAAGTCTCAGAAGCATGTCCTTGGATCCACTCAAGTCACCATGTGGCTGGGAAGAAATAAGTGCTTGTTCCCCTAGGCCTTGCCAGAAAGCTCAGGAGGCGGGACCCTTGAGAAACAGTGACACCTCCTCCCCAGGGCCACTCCTGCCCCGCTGTCCCTGGCCACGCACAGCAACTGGGCTGGGTGAGGATCCTGGCGGCTCCTGTCTCCACCTCTTCAGTCCAGTGATCCAACCTCTTCAGTCCCATGCTCCCTGGGCCAGAGTCACAGAGAGAGAGAGAGATGGAAAGAGAGACAGAGATGAAGAAAGGGAAAGAAAAAGAGAATGAGAAAGAATGAGAGACAGAGATGGAGAGACAGAATGAATGAAAGACACGGAATTAATGAAAGATGAAGAGAGACAGAATGAGAGGGAGACAAAAGAGACAGATGGAGAGAGATACGAAGACAGAGAATGAGAGACAAAAAGAGATAGAGAGGGAAAGACAATAAATGAATGAGATAGAAAATGAGAAACAGAATAACAGCATGTGAGAGAGAGGGAGACAGTATGAACCAGTGAGAGAAAGGGAGCCTTTCCCTTGGGGCAGGGAGGACAAAGAGCAGAAATCCCCACAGCCACAAGCCCCTGATTAAGCCCGTGCAGGCGGGGTGTGCGGCAGGGCTGCCTGAGCTGCCACAGTGTAGGCACCGCCAGGACACCCTACTGGGCAAAGGCGTCCCCCCCACCACGCCCACCAAGGCCACCTCCCCAGCTGATGTGCTCCTCTCTGGACCTGGCCCAGCTAACAGAGTACATGAGGATGGGGTTCCAGGGAGCTGCATACCACCGCTCTGAGCTCAAGAGACCATGGGGAGGCTCAGGGTGGGGAAGCTGTTGGCACCGCCCAGGGAAGGGGGGGCAATCTCTTGGGTGGTCTTAGAGGAGTGGGGCGAGAGGTTGCTTATCAGGAAACGTTGCCTCCTTGGGAAGATTTATGAGGCCAGGCAGAGGGTGTCCCTAGGGGAGAGGGCAAAAACCACTCATGAGTCATTTGAAATGGAGCTGGACAAAGAGCTCAAGCAGAAGCAACCCACCCAGACTGCCAGCCATGGGCAAAATGAGCTCACGGGCTGCGCCGTGTGTGTGTGTGTGTGTGTGTGTGTGTGTGTGTGTGTGTGTGAGAGAGAGAGAGAGAGAGAGAGAGAGAGAGAAAGACAGACACACAGACACACAGACACACAGACACAGAATAGCTCCTGGGCTTACAAGGTCAGGCCTGGGAGGCTGAGCCCAGCCCAGGGGCCTCTGCGGAGCCTGGCTCCCCGCAAGGCAGCGCTGCACCCTGCGGATCAGCTAGAGAAGGTGCCTGCATCCCCGCCAGCACACACACACACACCCCTCAGGCGGCATCCAGCACAGGACCTCTCTTGCTTATTCTCATGGATAGTACCATGTCCTCTGTCAGATGCATACTGGACACTTGCATAGAAATAGTGCAGAGAGACCCCTGGTATCCTTCCCCTGGTTTTCCCCAATGTAACCGCTTGCAAAACTCTAGGATGTTATGACAGCCAGGAAGTTGACATTGATACACTCCACTGACCTTGTTACAGTCACTCATTTTTGTATGTGGGTGTTTAGTTCTGTGCTAGCTTCATGTGTCCACTGCCACAATCAGGATACTGGACATTTCCATCAGAATGGGACCCCTCATGCTGCTGTTGTGTAGACACAGCCCAACCCAGGAACCCACTCATCTGTTCTCCATCTCTCATTTTGTCTTTTCGAGGTTGCCGTTTACCTGAAATCCTACAGCAGGTAACTATTTGGGATTCACTTTTTTACTCAGCAAAATTCCCTTGAGATCCACCTACATGGATCAATAGTTCATGACGTTTCACTGCTGCATAATATTCCACTCTACAGATATACCACAGTGCATTTCACCATTCACCCCTGGAATCTGGGCTGTTTCCAGTTTCTGACTGTTACAAATAAAACTGCTCTAAGCATTCAAGTCCATGTATTTGTGAACATAAGTTTCATATCTCTAGGAAATATGCCCAAGAAAGCAAAGACTAGGTCACAGGGCAACTGCATGTTGAGTTTTGTAAAAATCTACAAACTGTCTTCCAGAGGCACTGTGCCAGCAGGCACATTTTACACCCTCACCAACAGTGAAGGAGTGATCCCGTTTCTCCACACACTCACTGGGATTTGTACTTGTCACTTTTTTATTTCAGCCATTCTGATAGATGTGCAGTCACGTATCATTGTGGGTTTAATTTGCATTTTCTTCATGGCTAATTATGTTGAACATTCATGATTTTTATTTGCCATGTGTGTATCCTCTTGATGGAATGCCTGTTTGTCTTTTGCTCATTTTCCTTTTTATTTTAATTTTTAAAAATATTTTAAATAGGCCGGGCGTGGTGGCTCAAGCCTGTAATCCCAGCACTTTGGGAGGCCGAGACGGGCAGATCACGAGGTCAGGAGATCGAGACCATCCTGGCTAACACGGTGAAACCCCGTCTTTACTAAAAAAATACAAAAAAACTAGCCGGGCGAGGTGGTGGGCGCCTGTAGTCCCAACTACTCGGGAGGCTGAGGCAGGAGAATGGCGTAAACCCGGGAGGCGGAGCTTGCAGTGAGCTGAGATCCCACCACTGCACTCCAGCCTGGGTGACAGAGCGAGACTCCGTCTCAAAAAAAAAAAAATATATATATATATATAAAAATATATATAAAAAAATATATGTGTTTTAAAATATATATATAATATATATTTTTTAAAAATATATATTTTAAAAATATATATGTATTTTAAAATATATATAATTTATTATTTTTGCCCATGGAGGCAAAAAACTTCTGAAGGTCCTGAGAACATATGCTCCTGCCCACTCTCTAACTGGATTTTTAATGTTGAGTTTTGAGAGTTCTTTATATATTTTAGGTATAACTCCTTTGCAAATGTGGTTTACAAATATGCCCTTCCAGTCTGCAGCTTGTCTTTTCATACTCTTCACGTGGACTTTTGCAGAGCAAAACTTTTTAATTTGATGAAGTCCTACTTAACAATATTTCCTTTTGTGGATCATGCTTTTGGTGTCAAGTCTGAGAACTCTTGGCCTAGCCATAGATTTTGAAGATTTTCTCTCATTTATTTTATGTGTTTTATAGTTTTACAGTTACATTTAAGCCTGTGATCCATTTTATGTTATTTTTTGGGTAAGGTGTGAGATTTAGGTTCAGATTTAGTGTTTTGTTTTTGTTTGCCAATGGCTATCCAGTTACTCCAGCACCATTTGTTAAAAGGGCTGCCTTTTCTCTACTGAATTGCTTTTGAACCCTTATAAGAAGAATCAGTTGTGGATATTTGGATGGAGCTATTTCTGGGTTCTCTGTTCCATTGATCTATATGTCTGTCCCTCAGCTGTTACCACACTGTCTTGGTTTCAGTAGCCATATACTATAGGAAGACTTACCATCAGGTAGAGCAATTCTTCTCATTTTGTTCTTCTTTTCTAAGATAATTTTAGGTAGTTAGGGTCTGTGCCTTCCCATACATTTTATTTATTTATTTTTTTATACTTTATGTTATAGGGTACATGTGCACAACCTGCAGGTTTGTTACATATGTATACATGTGCCATGTTGGTGTGCTGCACCCATTAACTCGTCATTTACATTAGGTGTATCTCCTAATGCTATCCCTCCCCACTCCCCGCACTGCACAACAGGCCCTGGTGTGTGATGTTCCCCTTCCTGTTCCACTTCCTGTCCAAGTGTTCTCATTGTTCAATTCCCACCTATGAGTGAGAACATGCAGTGTTTGGTTTTCTGTTCTTGTGACAGTTTGCTGAGAGTGATGGTTTCCAGCTGCATCCATGTCCCTACAAAGGACACGAACTCATCCTTTTTTATGGCTGCATAGTATTCCATGGTGTATATGTGCCACATTTTCTTAATCCAATCTGCCATGGATGGACATTTGGGTTGGTTCCAAGTCTTTGCTATTGTGAATAGTGCCACAATAAACATACATGTGCATGTGTCTTTATAGCAGCATGATTTATAATCCTTTGGGTATATCCCCAGTAATGGGATGGCTGGGTCAAATGGTATTCCAGTTCTAGATCCTTGAGGAATCGCCACACTGTCTTCCACAATGGTTGAACTAGTTTGCAGTCGCACCAACAGTGTAAAAGTGTTCCTATTTCTCCACATCCTCTCCAGCACTTGTTGTTTCCTGACTTTTTAATGATCACCATTCTAACTGGTGTGAGATGATATCTCATTGTGGTTTTGATTTGCATTTCTCTGATGGCCAATGATGATGAGCATTTTTTCATGTGTCTGTTGGCTGCATAAATGTCTTCTTTTGAGAAGTGTCTGTTCATATCCTTTGCCCTAATATCCAGAACCTACAAAGAACTCAAACAAATTTGCAAGAAAAAAACAACCCCATCAAAAAGTGGGCCTTCCCATACATTTTAGAATAAACTTGTCTAAACCCACAAATTGGCTGAGGATTTGATAGGAACTACATTAAACCTACAGATCAATGTGGGAACAATTGGCATCTTTGCTATTTGAGTCTTCCAATCCATGAACATAGCATTCCTATTTATTTAGGGTTTTTGTTTTTTACTTCTTTCAGTATCATTTTGCAATTTCAACACATACTTGATCCTATACATGTTTTTGTTAAGTGTAACTAAATATTTCATTTTCTTTGGAGTGACTGAAAATGGTGTGTTTTTATATTTATTTCAGCTTCCACATGTTCACTATAAGTATATAGAAATAAGATTATTTTTGTGTGTTGATATTTTATCTTGCAGCCCTACAGAACCCATTTATTAGTTCTACAAGGTTTATTTTTTAGGATTCATTGGTATTCCTATGTAGATAATCATGTCATCTGCCAATAGGAAGAGTTTTATTTCTTCCTTTCCTATCTGTATGCCTTTTATTTCCTTTTCTTGCCTTATTACACTGGCTAGAACATTCAGTATTGTGTTAATAAGAGTGATGAGAGCTGACATCCTTGCCTTGTTCTTGATCTTATGGAGAAAGCATTCCTCTTTTATCATTAATTATGACATTAGCTATAAAGATTTTTATATTTTTATTACAAAATATATTTTTAAAGTCCCCCTCTGTTCCTAGTTTGCTGAGAGATTTTGTTATTTAATGGGTGTTCCTATTTTTCTAAGAGATTTTGTCATTAGTGGGTGTTAGATTTTTCCAAATGCTCTTTCTGCATCAATACAATCATACGCTTTTTCTTCTTTAGCCTGTCGATATGATGGATTACATTGACTTTGAAATACTGACCTAGCTTTACATACCTGGAATTAATCCCACCAGGTCATGGTATATAATTCTTTTTATATATTGCTGAACTCAATTTGCTAATATTGTGTTGAGGATTTTTGCTTCTAAGTTTGTAAGGGATATTAAAAATGAGTTGGGATTGATTCCCACCGCTTCTATTTTCTAGAATAAATTGCATAAACTTCCTAGAATAAATTGTATAAATTTTTCTTTATTTTTCCTTTTTTAAAAAGTAAAGAGACATATTCTCACTGTGTTGCCTAAGCTGGTCTTGAACTCCTGAGCTCAAGTGATCTTCCCACTTCAGCCTCCCGAAGTGCTGAGATTACAGACATAAGCCACTATGCCTGGACTTATTTCTTCTTTAAATGTGTAGTAAAAGTCTCCAGTGAAATCATCTGGCCTTGGACATTTGGGGAAGGAATGTTTATTTACATCAATTTTTTAAAAATGGCCATACGACTATTCAAGTTGTCTATTTCATCTTGATGGAGTTTTGCTAGTCTGTCATTTGTGAGGAATTGGTCCATTTTTCTTAAGCTTCTCAATTTATGAGAGTAGAAATGTTCATGGTGTTACCTGATTATTCTTGTAATGTTGCAGGATCTGTAGTAATGTCTCCAGTTTCATTCATAATATTGGTGATTTGTGTCTTTTTCAGTCTTACTACAGGTTTATAAATGTTACTGATTTTATTCTTTTATATTTTATTATTATTATTATTATTTAAATGGAGTTTCAATCTTGTTGCCAAGGCTGGAGTGCAATGGCACAATCTCGGCTCACTGCAACCTCCGCCTCCCGGGTTCAAGTGATTCTCCTGCCTCAGCCTCCCGAGTAACTGGGATTACAGGCATGCGGCACCATGCCAGGCTAATTTTGTAATCTTTTATTAGTAGAGACGGAATTTCTCCATGTTGGTCAGGCTAGTCTCAAACTTGCAACATCAGGTGATCTGCCCGCCTCAGCCTCCCAAAGTACTGGGATTACAGGTGTGCGCCACCGTGCCCGCCTCTGAAGCCAAATTTTTGTTTCATTGATATTTCTCTATTGTTTCTCTGTTTTTTGTTTCATTTACTTATTTTTCTTCTTTTTATTATTTTCATCCATCATCTCGCTTTTGTTTCATTTTGCTCCCCTTTTCCTAGTTTCTTGAGGTGGGAATTTAGAATATTGATTTGAGAGCGTCCCTCTTTTCTAGCATTTACTATTACAAATATCCCTCTCAGCACTGCTTTAGCTGAATCCCATATATTTTGATATGTTATAGTTTCATTTTTGTTTCCAAATGTGTACATACCAAACAATAGAGCCTCAAAATCCATGAAGCAAAAACTCATAGAGCTGAAGATGTAGACAAATCCACAATTATAGTGGAGGACTCAAAATCTCTCTGTCAGAAGTTGATAGAACTACTCTAAGAAAATCAGCAAGGATATAGAAGAACTCAATAATACCATTGACCTGGAGGATCTGCTTGACACCGATAGAACACTCCACGCAATAACAGCAGAATATACATTCTTTTCAAATGCCCATGGAACATTTGCCAAGATGGAACACACTATACACCTCAATGAATTTAAAAGAATCGAAGTCACACAGGATGCACTCTCTAACCTCATGGTGGAAGATGAGGACACCAAGCATGAAGCTGGCCAGCCCCTTGGGGAGGCAGGTGAGGTGCTGGGCCAGGTTTTGGTGCTCCCACTGGGTTGGCAGCCCTTCTCTCCCCAGATGCTCTCCAGACTCAAGATTCACATCTGCGAAGTTTCCTTTTTCATCTTGGCCAGAGCTTTGAGCAGTAATCCAACTAAAAGCAGCTCTAGATTCTGCCTGCCTTTTCACCTTCCCATGGCTGGGACTCCCGCCCATGACTACAGCTCCCTAGTGGGCCTCAAGGGGCATGAATTCCCGCATCCAGGCCCTTCCTGGCACCAAGTACTTGTCCCTCTAAACCCCAAAGCAGCCCAAATCTAGTCAAGGGCCCCTGGTCCAAGGGTGCTCACTGATTCTCCTGGGAGGAGGGTGTGGACAAGCAGGAAGATCCTGAGCTCTTCACTTGCTCATGGGCATGTCCCTGAGGGTGGGGCCAACAGCCTCCAGGGTTGGCTCTGAACTAGTAGCTCTTCTCAACATGTGACAGGCTCAGCCTTTGAGGCCAAGGAGGCCTGTGAGTGGCCCCTTCACCCCGCTGAGCCTCTCTGCCAAATTTAATTGACTCCCTGAGCTAGAACAAGACTCCAGGGAGTATGGACCCCAGGAACATTTTTGCCTGAGATTTGGGTAAAGGAGCACCTTGTGTCTTTAAGCCTGGACGCAGGCACAGGCAGATGTGTCCCACCCAACAGAGAGCATGGGACAGTGGCTAGGTCCATGGCTCCCTACTCCTGCTGCATCTTACTATATTTTATTTTATTTTATTTCATTTTATTTTATTTTATTGAGATAGGATCTCACCCTGTCACCCAGGCTGGAGTACAGAGGTGTGATCATGGCTTACTGCAGCCTCAAGTGATCCTCCCACCTTGGCTTCCCCAAGTGCTGGGATTACAGGCATGAACCACTGCACTCAGCTTTCCTGCTGGATCTTTTGCCTTGGCCCTGCCCCCCACAACCCTGGCCAGCCAGCGGGTGTTTAATGCAATACAAAAGGCAGCATCCTGTCCTGCATGGACCCATCACTGAAGGTAAAGTCTGGGAGGTGGCAGGAGATCCCTCCAGGTCCTGCTGCACCTTCCTGGGCCGTGACTCTGCCTCACAGGAGCCTCATGTCCATCTCATGCCCATCTTCCACTCCCATCTTCCCATTCCACGAACTTCCAAGTCAACAGCTTTCAAGAAACAGTATAGGCCAAGCACGGTGGCTCACACTTGTAATCCCAACACTTTGGGAGGCCAAGGCAGGCAGATCACCTGAGGTCAGGAGTTCAAGACTAGCCTGGCCAACATAGTGAAACCCTATCTCTACTAAAAACACAAAGAATTAGCCGGGTGTGGTGGCAGATGCCTATAATCCCAGCTACTTGGGAGGCTGAGGCAGAAGAATCGCTTGAACCCAGGAGCTGAAGGTTGCAGTGAGCTGAGACCGTGCCACTGCACTCCACCTTGAGCAACAAGAGCAAAACTCTGTCTCAAAAAATAAAAAATAAAAAGCTGGGTGCGGTGTCTCATGCCTGTAATCCCAGCACTTTGGGAGGCCAAGGCAGGCGGCTTACGAGGTCAGAGATCAAGACCACCCTGGCTAACACAGTGAAACCCCGTCTCTACTAAAAGTACAAAAAATTAGCTGGGTGAGGTTGTGGGCACCTGTAGTCCCAGCTACTCAAGAGGCTGAGGCAAGAGAATGGCATGAACCCAGGAGGTGGAGCTTGCAGTGAGCCGAGATCATGCCACTGCACTCCAGCCTGGGCAACAGAGCGACACTCGGTCTCAAAAAAAAAAAAAAAAAAAAAAAAAGACAGTATAACCATATAACCAGCTCCCAAAGTGATATGAAGTCAAATTTCTGTCACATCTCCAAGCTGTTTACTTCTCCAATCAAACCCTGACTGATAGATACCCTGGGGTATGATGGTAAAGACATCTTGTCTGGGGGCAGTGGCTCAAGCCTATAGTCCCAGCATGTTGGGAGGCTCAGGCAGGAGGATCACTTGAGTTCAGGAGGTCGAGGCTACAGTGAGCTATGATCATGCCACTGCACTCCAGCCTGGACGTAGAGTGAGACCCTGTCTCTTAAATAATAATAATAATAATAATAATAATAATAATAATAAAGACATCTTCAGGTGTGAGTCAGCTTTGCAGTGGGCAAAGGTGCTATAGTCTAGAATTGGTTGGTAAGTAGTGGTTCTGGTATCCATATACACATCATTATAGCAGGGTTGTCAGGATAAAACTGGGGTAGATTCCAGGGCTCTGGGAGAACATTTGGTCCTGGGGATTCCCCCTCCCCAGCCAGACACGACCCCAGGCCCAGAAGCCAGTGTTATCCTGTATATCTCCCTTGGAAGCACCCAGGTATGGCCCCAGCTCAATTTGAGGAGGAGAAGGAAGGAGAAATGTTCCACAAAGATGTGCCGATGGAAAACCATTTTGAAGAGAGTGAATCAACTGTTTCACAAATAAAAATAAAGTCATACCCTAGCTTATGCCATAAACAATTTCTAGGTGGATTAAAGAGATTTTAAAATAATTGAAATACAGGAAAACTTTTTATTTATTCCAGAGTAAGCAAGTGCTTTGTAAGCATAGGAAGAAAGCGATGGTAGTATCTGGGTAGAATGATACAAAATTTTGGTGGCCATCTGGCAGTATACCTCAGAGGTTTTAATTTTGTCAAGGATTTGACCCAGTCTCTAAGCATTTATACTAGAAAAGTAACAGAGATGTACAAAACATTCTGCACAAGGGCAGTGATCAAAGCATTATTTACAATAGTGAAAAGTTACAAGCATTATAAATGTCCCCCAGGAGAACATCTGCTTTCAAATAATGTTTCCAAGAAACTTTAACTGTTTAAAGACATGAGGAAATGTCTGGTGGAAGACAGCAGTTTAATCTGTTTAACACTCACTGGTTTCTTCTTCAAGATCTCACTAAAATAGTCATGAATGAATGAAAACATGGAACACCCATAGGGACAAGTTGATCAGGAGAAGCTTGCTCAAGAGATTACAACAAAACTTTGAAAGAAAGAAAAAAAAAACAGAGAAGAGGTAACTGATAAGGCACAGCAGAGAGAGCTACAAGAGGATGGACGGCAGGGTCTCTGGGCAGCAACCTGGGACTCTGCTAAGGGCCGCCAGGGCTGGGATGAGGATGGAGTGGAAAACAAGAGGATGGGTTAAGCAGCTCTATTGTGAGACTTCTACTCCCAGCCGAGATTAAGTAAAAAGGATCAAATTTACCCTCCCTCCTGAAACAACTAAAAAATCTAGACAAAATGGATGGAACCACAATTCCCAACATTAGCCAAGAAGCAGCACAGGACAACAGGCCCTGAGAGGGGACAGAGTGAGGTGGGTCCAGGCAGGGGCCAGTAGTCTCCCTGAGGAGACAGAGCCAGAGTCCCAGAGGCTGTTCTGGGCTGAGTCCTGACCCTTTCCTACCCCTAAAATCCATATGTTGAAGTCCTAACCCCCAGTACCTTAGAATGTGACCAGATTTGAAAACAGGGTCTTTAAAGAGGTGACTGAGCTAAAATGAGGCCATAAGGGGATCCCTAATCCAATCTGACTGATGCCCCTATAAGAAGAGGAAGTCTGTACACACAGACACCGGGCTGTGTGTGCACAGAGGAAAGGCCATGTGAGGACATAGCAAGGAAGTGGCATCTGCAAGCCACAAGGGGAGGCCTCAGGAGAAACCAGCCCTGCCCATACCTTGACCTCAGAATTCTGGCCTCCTGAACTCAGAACATAAATGTCTGTTGTTTCAGCCCACCAGCCTGAGATATTTTATTATGACAAGCTGGCTGGAGTTCACAGGGCAGAAGACTGGAGAGGAGGAGGGAGTTGCAGAGGGCTGCAGAGTGTCCTCGTCAGGACTGATCAGTACACAAGGCAAGAAAACTACCTAAGACAGGGGAAAGAACCACTCGAAATGCAGGAGAAAAAATTGGTGAAGCTCACACAAAACTGGGAATAGGTCGCTAATATCCAGTTCAGAAAACCTCGCAATTCATGAGACATTGAGAAGAGGACAAGAAGGACACAGAGATGGCCAAATGAGCCCTTGACTATGAGTCACTCTGTGCTTGTTGAAAAACACTCAAAAGCAGTCTTTGAAAGGATCAAATTGCATCCCAAAACAAAGCTCAAAAACATTTAAAGAAATAACATTCAACAAGATGAAGTTCACAATGCCAGACATCCAATAAAACATAACTAGGCATGCAAATAAACAGGAAAATATGACCCATAATGAGAAAAAAAAATTATCAACAAAACCAGATCTAGAAATGAAAGAGATAATATAATTAGTAGATAAAATCATTTAAGCAACTATTATAAATACACCCCACATGTCCAAGAAGATAGAGGAAAGCAAGAGTATATGAAGGAGGTCTGGGTGCGGTGGTGCATGCCTGCAATTCCAGAATTTTGGGAGGCCCAGGTGGGAGGATGGCTTAAGGTCAGGAGGTTGAGACCAGCCTGGCCAACATGGAGAAACCCTGTCTCTACTAAAAATACAAAAATTAGCCGGGTGTAGTGGCAAACACATGTAGTCCCAGCTACTCAGGAGGCTCAGGAGAATCTCTCAAACTTGAGTGGTAGAGGCTGCAGTGAGCCAAGATCACGCCAATGCACTCCAGCCTGGGTGGCAGAGCGGGACTCTGCCTCAAAAAACAAAAATAAAAACAAAACAAAACAAAATGAAACAAAACAGAAAAAATAATAAACAAACAAAAAAAAGAGTATATGAAGGAGACATGTGGGAAATATTTAAAATACCTAAATGGAGATTATGGAGATTAAAATTTTCAAATAAAAAAATACACTGGATGGAATTAATAGCATATTAGACACTACAGCAGAAAAGATTAATGAATTGGCAATAGAAACTATTCCAAATGAAAACATGGATTAAAAAAAGAGACAGTAGAAAACAGAGCAAAGCTTCAGTGAGCTCTGAAACCATTTCAAGCAGTTTAACACCTGTGTAATTATACTCCCCAAAGGGGAGAGGACAGAAAGATTTGAAGTAAAAATGGCTAAAATTTTTCCGAATTTTAAGAGAACTATCAACTCTCACAACCAAGATGCTCAACAAATCACCAGCAGAAGGAATACAGAAAGGACTACCTTGATTGGATGTGACATAAGCAAAATAGCAAGGCAGGCAGTGCCAATCTCTTGCCCCTACCCCACCAGAAACAAGCAGAAACGGTCAGAATCAATTTTGTCAGAATTCTGGGAAGCAGTAAAAGGGTCACAGCAACCAAACAAATGCTGAATCAAGAAACAGGTGACTTTAAAATGGTAGGATGGCTCCATGGCCCTTTTACTTGCCCTTGCCCACTCTCTCCCTGGTGCAGCAGCAGTCCTGGAGAGGGAAGTCAGTATTCTCAGTGTGGGACCCTGGTCTCTCATACAAGAGGGAGCATACCAGACCTGATTGGCACATTATTGTGCATGTCTGTCCTAAGCTGTCTGAGGGCCTAGGGAGAGGTGGCCCAAAGGACTCATACAAGGTGCTTGTCTTTGTTTTGCCTAACTCAGAATGCAGAAGGAAACACTGCAGATATTGTGTATGTGTGTGTGTGTGTGTGTGTGTATACTGTGTGTATATATATAAATACTATATATAATACTACATATATAAACATATATGTCATATATATATATATAGAAAGAGAGAGCAAGGTGAACTCACATCCTGCAGATGCCTAGGGCAGAAGATTATAGTTGAGACCTACAATAAAACACTTAAGACCCAGTAGTAAAAGCTGGTGAGAGTTTCTTTGGAAAATCAGGGCATTCAAAAAAACACCCATGTGTACAAGGGGATTTAGAAGGCCACATGCATGCCCAGGGCAAGATGCATGCTCAGAAAACACCTGAGGAGATCCTAAGCGTCCACTTTGGGCTAATCCCTAAGCTAAGTGCAGGCTTGGATAAGTGTTGAAGGAGTGCCTAGCACAGAGTCAATCTGTAAAGTCTGGGAGTGGTTATTTGGTTTCTGCTGTTTGTTTGTTTGTTTCTTTTTAGTTCCTGATATTGAAGGGAATCTCTGTCAAAACACAAGCTGAGGTCGAGTGCAGTGGTTCACCCTTGTAATCTCAGCACTTTGAGAGGCCAAGGTGGGAGGATTGCTTGGGCCCAGGAGTTTGAAACCAGTCTGGGCAACATAATGACACCTAGTCTAAAAAATTTTTAAAATTAGTCCGGCATGGCAGTGCTCACCTGTAGTCCCAGCTACTCAGGAGACTGAGGTGGGAGGATTGCTTGAGCCTAAGAGATGGAGGCTGCAATGAACCATGATCATGCCACTACACTCCAGCCTGGGTGATAGAGTGAGATCCTGTCTCAAAAAATAAAAATATGAAATAAAAAAGCACAAGTTGAACACGAGCTATGGACAAAATGTCAGTGACTGAATATGCCTAGGAATACAGTCTTTGCAAAAAAACAGTTTGGGAAAGTCATTATAGAAATTACCTGCTATAGCCTTCAACGATAAAAAATCCAGCAAACACTGGGAAAAGGGATAATCTTATTTCCAAAGTTACCACATTATAATATTCAACTGTCTAGTTTTCAAAATAATTACACAGCATAATAAGAAACATGAAAGTATGGCCTATTCAAAGGAATAAAATAGATCGAAACTGTCCCTAAGAAGCCCAGGCATTGGACTATTGGATAAAGATTAAAACAATGATCTTAAATATGCTCAAACAGCTAAAGACAATGAAAATCAGGAAAACCACGTATGACAAAATAAAACTCTTAGTAAGATATAGGAATTATAAAATGAGACCAAACAGAATTTTTGGCATAAAAGGTGGGATAACTGAAATGAAAATTTCACTAGAGGAGCTCAATAGCAAATTTCAGCAGGCAGGAGAGCCTACAAACCTGAAGGTAAGACAACTGAAATTATTACGTCTCAGGAATAGAAAGAAAAAAGAACAAAGAAAAGTAAACAGAGACTAAGAGCTGTATAAGACACCATCAAGTGGACCAACATACACCGTTAGAGATTCACAGAAGAAGACAGAAAGAGGTAGAAAGAATAGTTGAAGAAACAATGGCTGAAAACTTCCCAAATTTGAGGAAAGACATGAATATACATGTCCAAAAAGCTCAATGAATTTCAAGCAGGATAAACTTAAAGACACCCACACCAAGACAAATTATAATCAAATTGTTGAAAGAAAAAGACAAAAAGAAATATTTGAAGGCAACATTATAAAAACATCTCATGCACAAGGGATCCTCAGTAAGATTAACATCTGATTTCTCATCAGAAAAATAAATGATGCCAGAAGGCAATAGGATAACATATTTAAATCTTGAAAGAAAAAAGAAAGCCCTGTCAACTAAGAATTCTATATTTAGCAAAAATTTCTCTTTATTCTCATTTGAGAATAAAAGATAAGACATTTCTAGAAAAACAGAAGCTGAGGGAATTTATTATCAGAAGATTGTTCCTACAGAAAATGCTAAAGGGAGTTCTTCAGGCTGAAATGAAAGGACATTAGACAGTAATTCAAAGCCATAAGAAAAAATAAAGATAATTACATAGGTAAATATATAGGCCACCATTAATGTACTTTTGGTATGGTTTGTAACATCTTTATTTTTCTATATGATATAGGCATACACATAAAATAATATCTATATATCTAACTTAATTGGCACATAATGTATAAAGATGTAATCTGTGACAACTAATAATATAAATGGGGAGGAGCAGAGATGTATAGAAGCAGAGTGTTTGTATGCTATTGAAACTAAGTTGGTATTACTCAAACTAGGTGGTAACCACTAAGAAAATAACTTTAAAACACACAGAAAAGGAAAGAAAGGAATCAAAATTTTATACTACAAAAAATCAACTAAATATGAAAAAGGTAGTAATTGGGGAGCAAAAATTATATAACACATATAGAAAACAAATAAATGGCAGAAGTAAATCCTTTTATCAGTAATCATATTAAAGGTAAATTAACTAAAATCTCTAAGAAAGCAGATTGGCATATTGAATTTTAAAAGTCAATGTCCATCTGTATGCTGTCTACAAGAGGCTCACTTTACATAGAAGGATGCAAAGAGGTTTAATATAGAAGAATAGAAAAAAGACTTTCTATGTAAATAGTAATGAAAAAGAGCTGGGATGGCTATATTATTGTCAGAAAAGTATACTTTACAAGAGACAAAGAAGAACAATATATAGAGAGAAAAGTCTTCAAACAGTAAGACAATAAGGCTATAAACATATAAACACCTAACAGACCAAAAATGTATAAAGCAAACATTGACAGAATTGAAGGGATGAATGGTTGTGCAACAGTAGTTGTAAACTTCAATATCTCACCTCAATAATGGATAGAAAAACCAGACAGAAGAACATTAAGAAAATAGAGGATTTAGAAAATACTATAAACCAATTAAACCTAAAATACCTATAGAGCATGCCACCAAACAATAGAATGCACATTATTTTCTTTCTTTTTTTAAAAATTATTATACTTTAAGTTCTAGGGCACATGTGCACAACCTGCAGGTTCGTTACATATGTATACATGTGCCCTGTTGGTGTGCTGCACCCATTAACTCGTCATTTACATTAGGTATATCTCCTAACGCTATCCCTCCTCCCTCCCCGCTCCCCACAATAGGCCCCGGTGTGTGATGTTCCCCTTCCTGTGTCCAAGTGATCTCATTGTTCAATTCCCACCTATGAGTGAGAACATGCGGTGTTTGGTTTTCTGTTCTTGCGATAGTTGAATGCACATTATTTTCAACTGCGCATAGAACATTCTCCAGGATAAATCACATGCTAAGCCACAAAACAATTTTTAATAAATTTTAAGAGATTGAAATAATCTGAAGTATTTTTCTGATCAGAATGGAATGAAACTAGAAATCAATACCAGAAGGAAAACTGGACATTTTAGAAATGTGTGTAAATTAAACGAAACACTCTTTTTTTTTTTTTTTTTTTTTTTTGAGACGGAGTCTCGCTCTGTCGCCCAGGCTGGAGTGCAGTGGCGCGATCTCGGCTCACTGCAAGCTCCGCCTCCCGGGTTCACGCCATTCTCCTGCCTCAGCCTCCCGAGTAGCTGGGACTACAGGCGCCCACAACCGCGCCCGGCTAATTTTTTGTATTTTTAGTAGAGACGGGGTTTCACCGTGGTCTCGATCTCCTGACCTTGTGATCCGCCCGCCTCGGCCTCCCAAAGTGCTGGGATTACAGGCGTGAGCCACCGCGCCCGGCCAAACGAAACACTCTTAAACAACCAAGGGTCAAAGAAGAAATCACAAGGAAAATTAGAAAATAACCTTGAGTCACATGAAAATAAAAACAAAACATACCAAAACTTCTGGGATACCATGGAAACAGTGGTAATAGAGAAATGCATAGCTGTAAACACCTACATTAAAATAGAAAAAATATTTCAAATCAATAATTATACACCTTAAAAATTAGGGTAAAAAAGAGCAAACTAAACCCAAAGCTTCCATCCAAGAGAATGGAAATAATAAAAATCAGATCAAAGATAAGTGAAAAAGAAAATAAAAACATAATAGAAAAAATCAATAAAACCAAAAGTTATTTCTTTGAAAAGGCCAGCAAAAAATGACAAATCTTTCACTAGAACAGCCAAGAAAGAGAGACACAAGACTCAAGTTAATAACATCAGAAATGAAAGTGGGGACATTACTACTGATTTTACAGAAATAAAAATATTATGACTAAATGCCATGAACAATTGTATACTAACAAATTCAATAGCCTAACTAAAATGGATATTTGTAAAACACAAAATGTGTTAAAACTGACCCATAAAGAAATAGAAAAATTGGACCAGTAAGGAGATCTAATCAGTAATAAAATCAAGGCCAGGTGACCTCACTGGAGAATTCTACCAAACATTTACAAAAAAGAATTGGGTGTGGTAGCTCATGCCTGTAATCCCAGCAGTTTGGGGGACCAAGGCAGGAAGATCGCTTGAGCCCAGGAGTTTGAGACTAGTCTAGGCAACCTGGTGAGACCCTGTCTCTGCAAACAAACAAACAAAAAACAAATAATTAATTGGGCATGGTGATGCACACCTGTAGTTCCAACTACTTGGGAGGCTGAGATGGGAGGATCACTTGAGCCCGGGCGGTAAAGGCTGCAGTGAGCCATGATCATGTCACTACACTCCAGCCTGGGCAATAGAGCAAGACTCTGTGAGAAAAAAAACAAAAACTAATACCAATCCCTTTCAAACTCATCCAAAAAATTGAGGAGGAGGGAGCGCTTCCTAACTCATTCATTGAGACCAGCATTACCCTGATACCAACACCAAACAAAGACACTACAAGAAAACTATAGACCAATATCCCTTATTAATATTGATGCAAAAACCCTCAAAAAATGAAAGCACAATGAATTGAGTAGCATAGTGGAAAGACTATATATCTGACCAAGTGGGATTTATTCCTAGAATGCAGTAATGGGTCAACATACAAAAAACAATCAATAGAATATACCATATCAACAGAATGAAGGGGAAAAAAACATGACTATTTCAATTGATTAAAAAATGATTAGAAAAATCATTTGACAAAGTCAACACCCTTTCATGATTTAAAAAAAAAAAAAAACAAAACACTCAACAACCCAGAAATAGAAGGAAACTTTCTCTAGTTAAAGGCCATATATTAAAACCTCATAGCTAGCATCATATAATCAATGGTAAAAGACAGATAGCTTTCCCCCGAAGACCAGGAACAAGAGAAGGATGTTCACTTTTGCTATTTCTATCCAGTGCAGTAGTAGAAATTCTAGCCAAAGCAATTTGGCAACAAAAAAAAAAAAAAGCCAGGCACAGTGGCTCACACCTGTAATCCCAACACTTCGGGAGGCCGAGGTGGGTGGATCACCTGAGGTCAGAAGTTCAAGACCAGCCTGGCCAACATGGTGAAACTACGTCCCTACTAAAAATACAAAAAATTAGCTGGGCGTGGTAGCAGGCACCTGTAATCCCAGCTACTTGGAAGGCTGAGGCAGAAGAATTGCTTGAACCCAGGAGGCAAAGGTTGCAGTAAGCCAAAATCACATCACTGCACTCCAGCCTGGGCAACAATAGTGAAATTTCATCTCAAATAAAAGAAGTTAAAAACACATTGGAAAGGAAGAAGTAAAATTTTCTCTGTTCACAGATGATATGATCTTATACAGAAGAAATCCTAAATGATCCACAAAGAAATAATAGAGATTATAAAGAAACTTAACCAAGTTGCAGGATACAAAATCAACTTGCAAAAATCAGTTGCATTGTATACGGTAGTAATGAACAATCCAAAAAGAAACTTAAGGAAGCAATCCCAGGCAGGGGACAGTGGCTCACGCTTGTAATCCCAGCACTTTGGGAGGCTGAGAAGGGCAGATCACTTGAGATCAGGAGTTCGAGACCAGCCTAGCCAAGATGACGAAACCCCATCTCTACTAAAAAAACAAACAAACAAAAACACCCCACAAAAATTAGCTGGATATGGTGGCTCATGCCTACAATCCCAGCTACTTGGGAGGCTGAGGCAGGAGAATAGCTTGTTCCCAGGAGGCGGAGGTTGCAGTGAGCTGAGATCACACCACTGCACTCCACCCTGGGCAAGACTCCAACTCAAAAAAAATAAGTAAATAAAAGAGAGAGAAAACAATTCCAAAAGCTACAGTTATCCAAACAGTATGGTACAGGCATAAAGACAAACATATAGAACAATGAAAGAGAATAGAGAGCCCATAAACTCTCATGTACACGGCCAAATGATCTCCAACAAGACTGTCAAATCCATACACCAGAGAAAGAATGCACTCTTTGATAAATGGTGTTGGGAAAAATGGATATGCACATGCAAAAGAATGAAGTTGCATTCTAAGTTTACACCATAAACAAAAATTAACTCAAAATGGATTAGAGACCTAAACTTAAGACCTGAACCTATAAAATTTCTAGAAGAAAATGTAGAAAATTTATTGACATTGGATTTTGCAATGGTTTCTTGAATATGACACCAAAAGCACAGGCAACAAAGGTAAAAATAGACAAATGGGACTAGATCAGACTTTAAAACTTCTGCACAGCAAAGGAGACAATCAACAGAGAAGACAACCTATAATGTGGAAGAATGGGAGAGAATATTTGTAAAACATATATCTTGATAAAGATTAATATCAAGAATATATCTAAAAACTCTTACAACTCATCAACAACAACAAGCACAACCAAATAACTTGACTAAAAAATGGGCAAAGGATGATTCCCTATTTGGGAATAGATGATTCCCAAAAGAAGACATACAAATTGCCAATAGGCACATGGAAAGCTGCTCAACATCCTAATCATCAGGGAAATGCACGTAAAGACCAATGAGATACCATCTCACACTCCTAAGGATGGCCACTATAAAGGAAACAAAAATAGAAAACATCAAGTATTGACAAAGATGTGGAGAAATTGGAACCCTTATGCACCGTTGATGGGCATGTAAAATGACACAGCTGCTATAGAAAATAGTTTGGAGGTTTTCGACAAGACTAAAAATAGAATTACTAAGCCAGGCACGGTGGCTCACACCTGTAATCCCAGCACTTTGGGAGGCCAAGGCGGGTGGATCACCTGAGGTCAGGAGTTCAAGACCAGCCTGACCAACATGGTGAAATCCTGTCTCTACTAAAAATACAAAATTAGCTGGGCGTGGTGGCACATTCCTGTAATCCCAGTTACTTAGGAGACCGAGACAGGAGAATTGCTTGGACCTGGGAGGTGAAGGTTGCAGTGAGCCAAAATCATGCCATTGAGCTCCAGCCTGAGCAACAAGAATGAAATGGCATCTCAAAAAATAAATAAATAAATAAAAATAGAATTACCATATTATCCATCAACCCCACTCTGGGTATAGATCCAGAGAACTGAAAGCAGGATTTTGAAGAGGTATTTGCACATCCATGTCCATTGCAGCATTAATTACAGTAGCCAAGGGGTGGAAGCAACCTAAATATCAATTGACGCAGGAATGGATACACACACACACACAAACATGTGACATACAGTATATATACAAATGTGATATGTGATATATACAAATGTGATATATATACACAAATGTGACATACACATATATACAAATGTTGGCTGGGCACAGTGGCTCACGCCTGTAATCCCAACATTTTGGGATGCTGAGGCTGGCGGATCACCAGAGGTCAGGAGTTTGAGACCAGCCTGGCCAACATAGTGAAATTCCCTCTCTACTAACAATACAAAAGTTAGCTTGGCGTGGTGGTACGTGCCTGTAATCCCAGCTACTTGGGAGGCTGAGGCAGGAGAATCAGGAGAATCACTTGAACCTGGGAGGCAAAGGTTGCAGTGAGCCGAGGTCGCACCACTGCACTCCAGCCTGGGCGACAGAGTGAGACTCGGTCTCAAAAAAGAAAAAAAAAAAGTTATATATACGCATATATAAAAATGTGATGTGTATATATGTAATATATGTGTAATATATATTATGTATATATACAAATGAGATATATACAGTTGGCCCCTTAGCAACATGGATCTGAACTGCGTGAGTCACTTACGCTCAGATTTTCTTCTGCCTCTGCCACCCCTGAGACAACAAAACCAAGCCCTCCTCTTCCTCCTCCTCCTCAGCCTACTCGATGTGAAGACAAGGATGAAGACCTTTGTGATGATCCACTTCCACTTCGTAAATAGTAAATACATTTTCTCTTATGAAGTTCTTAATAACATTTTCTTTTCTCTAACTTACTATATTGTAAGAATACAGTATATAATACATACAATATACAAAATATGTGTTAACTGTTTATGTTATTGTCAAGGCTGCTGTAGTTAAATTTGGGGGAGTCAAAAGTTATACATGGATTTTCAACCATGCAGTGGTTGGCATGTCCTAGATTAAGATGGCCACTATAGAGAAAACAAAAATAGAAAACAGCAAGTGTTGACTGTAGAATGAAAAAGACACCCTAATCCCAGCACTTTGGGAGGCCGAGACAGGTGGATCACGAGGTCAGGAGATCGAGACCATCCTGGCTAACAGTGAAAACGTCTCTACTAAAAAATACAAAAACGGGCGATGTGGCCCGGGCGCCTGTAGTCCCCAGCTACTCAGGAGGCTGAGGCAGGGGAGAATGGCGTGGACCCGGGAGGCGGAGCTTGCAGTGAGCTGAGATCTGGCCACTGCACTCCAGCCTGGGGCTGACAGGCGAGACTCCATCTCAAAAAAAAAAAAAAGACACCCTACAAAATGGAAGAAAATACTTGCAAATTATATATCTGATAAGGGATTAACATCCAGAATATATAAAGAACTCTTACAACTCAACAACAAAAAACTAATTTAAAAATCAACAAAGAACTTGAACAGACATTTTTCCAAAGAAGATATATAAATGACCAATAAGCCACACTGGAGGAGGTTGAAGAGACATGACAGCTAAATGCAATGCATGATTCTGACCAAGACATTCTTTCTAAACAAGGCTTTTTGGGACAACTCGTCACCCTTGAACTGCTGTGACAATTAGAAAGCAGTAATGAGTCAAGGTAGTGTCTTGATTTCAGTGGTTGTAATGTAAGTATCAAAGTTCCCAAGACCCTGCCTTGTGGAAACCCACCCATCCCTCAGTAGGGACCTAACCTCTCAGTAGGGACCTAACCTCTCAGCCAAGCCCTGGGCATTCACTCATTCCTTGGTCCTTTGACTCAGAGACCAGGCTGCTCAAAGATTAGACAGTCAGGTGGAGGGGTGGGGACAGTTGTTCTCATGCTGTTGGTGAGGGTTCTTTCTGAATGTCAGTTTAATGATATGTAGCAAAATCTTCAATGTGCATGACACCTTGGGACCAACTGTCCCACTTTGAGGAATTCGTCCTAAGAAGGCCTTCAGGGAAGGAAGAACACAACTGCCTGTTAGCAGCCCCAGGACTCAATTGACAAGCCCTCCCTGAGGAATGAGATTCTCCCCACCCTGTAGTGTCTCTCCCCCGGAGGCCTTCTCCACCCTCTCCATCTACAGGCTTGCAAAAGCAGAGTTACCCCAGAGGGGAGCAGGCAGATGGGGAGATGGACCAGATAGGACAGAAATGTCCAGAGCATGCCCTTGCACGTAAACCCAAGATGGGATTCTCCTTGTGTTTGTCTTCCCTGGAAAGGGCCAAAATAGGTACCTAGAGAAGAGGGAAAGCCCCACAAGAAAGGGAGGGAGCAGAGACAAAAAGCAAGATAGAATCAGAGAATGTTCTGAGAGAGAGTTGTGGGGGACAGGCCAGCCGGCCAGGATGGAGGGTCTGGAGGCACGGGGGGGCTCCAGCCCAGGCCCCATCACTATGTGCTATGTGTGGATGCAAGTCCGTAATCTCTCTGGACTGGTTTGCCCACCAGTGAGATGTGAGGCTGGGCATTTGGGCTGGAATTCTGGGATTTTCTATTCCATGGCACTGCCTAGGACAGATTAAGACCCTGGAGGCTGGAAGTGTGGAATTAGTGTCTATTTTCCCAGTGTCACAATGGCTCCCCTTGAGTTTATGATGGTCTGAAAGCTGTGCTATTTTCTAAGTCAAGATCTGACAGAACTGGGCTAGAAGAGGGGGCTCTTTGGAGACCAGAGCCCAACTAAGCATCTGCCATACTGCAGTGAAGAGTAACTGCTAACTCTGCTGCAAAACCTGGAATCTTGGTCCATTTGCTATTGCTTATGACAGCATGCCTAAAACTGGGTAATTTATTTAAAAAAACAAAATTTATTTCTTATAGTTTTGGAGGACAGGATGTCCAAGACCAAGGGGGTGCATCTGGTGAGGGCCTTCTTGCTGGTGGGGACTCTCTGCAGATTCCTAAGAGAGTAGTGGGCATCCCATGGGGAGGGTGCTAGCTCAGGTCTCTCTTCCTCTTCTTAAGCCATCAGTCCCACTTCCATGATGACCCATTAATCCACTGATCCATGAATTGATTAATCCATTAATGAGGGCAGGACCCTCTGACTCAATCACCTCTAAAGGCTCCACCTCTCAGTACTGCCACTTCAGAGATTACATTTCAATATGAGTTTTGGAGGAGACAAACGTTCAAATCATAGCAACCAGCTTGAACTAGGCCAATGTAAGGCCCACCTTGGACAGGTGATAGACAGGTGAACTCTCCACTGTGGTTTTCCGGGCTGACCAGAGCCAGCTGAGCTCACACATGTCCTGACTGCAGAGAGGGCAGAGCTCATTTCCCAGAGGAAGAGCAGGGACCCCAGGCTCTCTACCAGCTGCATTAGAGATTGAGCCATCCATGGTGGTAGCCACACATGGCCAGTGGCTAGCCATGCATGGCCAGTGGCTACATTTAAGTTGAAATTCATTAAACTTAAAATTCAACACTGGGTTCCTCAGTTGCATTAGCCACACTGTCTAGAGAGAGTTTACACTGCAGCAGGGAGGAGGACTGAGTCCAGGGAGTTCAAGTTGGCTGGGGTTCACAAGGCAGAGTGCCAGACAGGAGTGACTGCATAGAGAGAGCTCCCAAGACTTTCAGAAGCATTCCTCAATGTATCCATCTGAGTGCTGGCCAGTGCACACATGTGATGAAACCACTACCTTAAAGAATTAGAGTAGCAATCCTCAGAGCTCACACAGTGCCAGCAACAGTTTGTCTTCCCAATAGCCAGAGTGGAAAAATCTAGTGATTCATAGGACATCAGGTGGAATGATCAGAAGGGTATTGCCTCAGTACTGGGGAAAAATTAGCCCTGGAATAAGTGCTGCTTAGGTTCTGCCTAACAAAGCTTAAAAGCAAGCCTCAGAAGAATTAAACTGCTTTCAAGTAATTTTACTCCATTCCAGAATAAAGCTGAAAAATATTTATAAGAATACAAAAGTATTCAGAACCAAGTAAGGTAAAATTCACGATGTCTGGTATCTAATCAAAAATTACTGGGCATGTGAGTAAGAAGAAAAATGTGACTCATGAATGAGGAGGAAAATCAATCAAGCAATAGAAACACACATGATGACACAGATGATAAAATTAATAGGCAAGCACATCAAAAAATTGCCTCTAGTGCTTCCACATGTTCAAGAAGACAGAGGAAAGATGGAGCATGTTATGTGTGGAGAAGGAGTAGATATTTAAAAGCACCAAATCAAACTTCCAAAGATGAAAACTATGATATCTGAGCGGACACATGCACTGAATGGCATTGATGGCAGTTTAACACTGCAGAAGAAAAAATTAGTGAACTTGAAGACATAGCATAGAAAAAAGGACTGCAAATATGAAAAGAGAATCAGTGAGCTGTGGGAAAACTTCAAGCAGCCCAACATAGATGTAAGTGGAGTCCCTGAAGGCAGGACAGAGTTATCACAAGGAAGTGCCTTACGCATTTGTGGAGGCTGAGCACATCCAAAATTCATAGGCTAAGAACTCAGGAAGAGAAGACCATGGACAGGCTCAACCCATGGGCTTTCTGTCTCTATCCAGACAATCCAGGAAAAAGAGAGGGGACAATGACTAATATCAACAATTAGAAAGGTGACATCTCTACAGATTCTATAGATGTTAAAAAATGAACAGGAATAAACGTCTACATGCCAATAAATTCAACTTCTATAAAATGAACAAATTCCTTGAAAGACATCAACTACCAAAGCTCGCACAAGAAATAAATAACCAAAATAGTTCTATAGCTATTTAAAGAACTGAATTTGTAGTTACAAGCCTTCCTACAAAGAAACGAGGCAAGATGACTTCACTGGTGAATTCTAACAAACATTTAAGCAAGAAATAATAACAATTTCCACAAACTCTTCCAGAAAATTAAAGAGTTGGAAATACTCATGAGTATTTCATAAGGCCAGAAGTATCCTAATGCCCAAATCAGACAAAGACATTATAAGGAAAAAGAACTCTAGATCAGTACTTCTCAGGAACATAGATGCAAAAGTTCTTAACAAAGTTTTAACATATCCAATCCAACAATATATAAAGAGGATGATACACCATGAGCAAGTGGGATTTATCCCAGGGATGCAAGGTTAGTTTAATATTTGAATATAAAGTAATGCAATTCACTATATTAATTGACTAAATAAAAACATAATTGTCTCAATTAATGCAGAAAAATCATTTAATAAATTCCAATATTTATATAAAAAACTCTCAGCAGATTAGAACTAGCTGCAAACTTCCTAAACCTGATAAGTGGCATCTATGAAAAACTACAGCTCACATCACACTTAAATAAAACACTGCATGTTTCCTCCCCAAACATCAAGAACAACACAAGCACATCCACTCTCACCACTTTTATTTGGCACTGTCCTAGAGTTTCTAGCCAGTGCAATAAGACAAGAAAAAGAAATGAAAGGCATCTAGAATTTAAAGGAAAAGGTAACCTGTCTTTATTCACGGGTAACACAATTGTTTACATGGAAAACGCCAACAAATCTACAAAAAAGAATAAATCTGCTGGAACTAATAAGTGAACTTAGGACAGTTGCAGGAAACAACATCAATATGCTAAAAGTCAGCACTAGCAACAAAACAGAAATGGAAAGAAGTAATACCACTTTAAATAGCTGATAGCTTCTGAACTAAGAGGAAGCTGCAGGTAGAGGGGGCAGGTGGAAGATTTAGGAGAGTATGGAGGTGGTTGCTGAGCCTGGTATGAGAAGAGCCTGGAGAGAACAGGAACGAATGCTTTGCCGAAACTTCTGGATCCGTTGGGCTGGAAGACAACCAGCAAGGAACAGCAAGGAAGGAACCAGCAAGGAAGCTTCTGGAGCCATTGGGTTGGAGGACAACCTCAGCAACCCTCTGAGGAGGGAGAGACAGAAACTCTCTGCAGAGACCGCAGGTTGTGACACAGAAGCTGATGGCCTCGATTTCCCTCCGTGAAATGGGAGAGTAGGGTGCTGTTGATAGTCAGAAAGGGTGTGCAGGCTGTGGATGCTAGGGAGGAAGCCCACAAAGGGGCTGATGGCTTGGCCTTGTAAGAAACAAAACATCATGTCTCCTTGGAGTCATATCTCCTGTGCCTTGCCAGGCATAGCGGGCCCCAGCCTCTTCAACCAGGGAAGACGGCAGCCAATGGATACCCGAATGGCTTTCTCTCTTCACCTGTTCCCCCACTCTCCTGTTCCCTAGAACCATGTTCCCACATAAACCACTTGCACGCAGCACTTGTATCAGGTTCTAAAAATCCCACCATGTCCCTGGAGCTCAGGATCTTCAAGGCTGAGGGGAGGCCCTAAAGGTGAAGCTGGGGGTGAACCAGAGTAAAGGAGAGCATCTCCAGTGATGAGGGAGTCCAAGACCCATGATCCTGGGTTATGGGGGTGGACAGGAGGAGCGTGATTATCAAGCTGCCTGGGCCCAGGCCCAGGCCCATGTGTGAACAGCAACACTGTGAATCTTGCTCTTGGCCTCTGAGCCCTGGCTCTGGATTATGCTCCAAAGATGGTGACATCGCATCTCCTGTGGTCTCAGGGATCAGCTGGGTCATGCAGGCTTCAGCAAGTGTTGTGGTCACCACCATTCCCATGAGATAGGTCATACCCACAATGTAAAATCCCACTTGGGCTGCAGGACAGCCAAGGTCTGGGGAGGAGGCACCGCTCATACTACCCATAACCTTGCCCAGAAGGGGCACTGCCTCTAAGGGAAGATTGGACCCGGGTACCCCTTCAGTGCCGCCCTCCTCTGGCATCTCCACTTGGTGGCAGTATTGGACCAGAAGAGGAACTCCAGCAGGCAGCCACCAACCGGTCCCTAAGAGCTGCTGTGACAGCAAAACTTAGCTCTTTCCACAGGAAAGTCTGGGGAGTCTAATGCCCTCATTTCACAGGGAAGTAAGGTATAGCCTGGAAGCCAGGATTCTGGATAATTAATCTGCAGGATTCCAGAACTCCATGATACTGTGATTTTTTTTTTTTTTTTTTTTTTGAGATGTGGTCTCTGTCACCCAAGCTGAAATGCAGTGGCATAGTCACGGCTCACGGCAGCCTCGAACTTGTGGCCTCAACCAATCCTCTCACCTCAGTCTCCTGAATACCTGGGACTACAGGCGCACACCACCATACTCAGCTAATTTTTTATAGAGACGGAGTCTCACTATGTTGCCCAGGCTGGTGTCAAACTACTGGGTTCAAGAGATCTGCTGGCCCCAGCCTCCCAAAGCACTAGAATTACAGGCATGAGCTACCTGTCTGGCCCACCGTGATTTTCTTTTATTCCCAAATTTGATTTTCTTATGATCCTAAGACTCTCCATCTATGGGTCCATGCTTGGAGAATCATAAGTTTCTAAGATCAGAGGGTTCTGCTGACTCAGTTCCCCTGCATCCTATGATTCTGTGTTTAGGTGATTCTAGCATTTCATTGCCATTTCATAGGATCAACCAGGATTAACCACATGGCTAAAGGGAGAGGCTGATGGCCCTACTTCCATGGTTCCTGGATTCCATCTTCTCTTCCCCATAGGAAGGTCCACAGTTCCCCACACATCACCAGGCCGCCTGCAGAGAGCAGGTTCAAGAAGTCACCTTGCAATGAGAATGAGATTGTGTGTCTCCTACATCACGCCCTAACGGAGAGAGGACAGCATGGACCTGGGAGGTGGATGGCTGGGGTGTCAACTGAGAAAGACATGTCTGTTGGACCCCAGAGTTGATTTTCATGGCATCCAAGAGCTACCTGTGAGAACACACAAAGTTTGATTTGTGAAGGGATGGTCACACAACAGTCATGTGTCAGCCTTCTCAAAGGTGGCATCCATGGCACAGCATGTGAAGGGCTTTGAGTCAACAGACATTCCTGGTAAGAAAGTGGTGTGGGGGTGTGGAAGGATCCCTGGAGGCTGAGACCTGGAGACCAGGGTCTGCCCTGCGGGCCCATTGCTCCTTCCACTTTGCCTTGAGCCCAGTCTTTCTGTACAAAGAGGGGCTGACCTAAGGTTCCAGTTGCTTTCATCAGGTGGGATCTGGTGAAGGGTCAAAATGGAACTTTAAGATGGGTAGTTGAAGGGGTGACACCTGAGGAGAGAGCACTGTCTCAAAACACTGAATTATTTCCCAAAGAGGTGCCCCAAGCCCCTGCAAATGCACTCTCTAGCGAGTCTGACCACTGGGCCCCTTGCCCTCATTCCACAGGGCAGCTCAGAAAGGCAAGCTCACGAGGACTGGCTAGTGTTCACCTACCCCTTCGTTGCCCACAAGAACTCCCAAGCATGACCCCCATCCTGGCACAATCTTCTGCCCTGAAGCCAGGAAAGGATGGCCTTCTGAGTTGGAGTCCTGCAGTCGGTCTTCCAATCTTGGAGAGAAACATATACTCTACAGACGGTGAGCCTCAGAGAGAGCCCAGCCCTGCTGTGCTGCCTCCAGGAGGCTCAGGCGGCTGTGCCTCCTCATTCAGCCTCACTGAGCCTTTTCCACTTCCAGAACATGGTAAAATTCACTTCCTTCTGACCAGACAGTGCTTGGTGGAGCACCAGGCACACATGGTAGTCACTGTCATCACTCCATTCCAGGAGCCTTCAAGAAATCATTTCATCTAACAACCGACATTTACCATAAGGACATTTTGGAGGCCAGGCATAGGGGCTCACCCCTGTAACCCCACACTTTGGGAGGCCAAGGCAAGAGGATCACTTGAGCCCAGGAGTTAGAAACTGCAGTGAGCTATGACGGCACCACTGCACTCCAGCCTGGGCGACAGAGTGAGACCCTGTCTCAAACAAATAAAAAAGAACCTTCCAGAGGACTGAAGGAAAGTGGATATTTGATAAGAGATCTGGGCTGGAAAGAAAAGGCTTTCAAAATATAAATATAATGGCAAGCTCAGAAAGACAGATACAGGACGATGGGAAGAAGCAGACAGGTAATCAGACTGGCCTGCTGGGAGATGCTCACTGAGACAACCAGTGCAGTGGTGTGCTGCTGTGAGGGGAAAACGGGGATGGTGCCCCTGCCACCCTGCTTTGTGACTGGCATGCACAGCAAGGGGGCAGAGCAACAACCTCTGCGGACTGGACCTGTCCTGGGCAGGGGCCTCAGGGAAGCCACAGACCCCGGTCTGAATAAATACACAGCAGGAACCCAGAGCTACAGATATGAAGAACCCACACACAGCCTCCCACAGGGGGCAGGTGACCCACAGGAAGACAGACAGCCCTGAGTTCACAGCCGTACCTGCAAAGCCCTGCCAGGACATACCTACATCAGCAATGTCCATGCTGGCTTTCATGATGATATTAACGCGGAGGAGGTAATCCCACAGTGCCTGAGTTGAACAATGCCAACAAAGGTGGAGACGGGGCAGAGGAACAGAGACAAGGAGTGTAGAGAGGGGCTGCAGACAGGAAGAGCAACTCACAACTGTGCAGGAGGGGTCATCAGCTGTGACAGGAAAACACACAGAGACTGACAGAAAGACAGGACGGCCATAGACAGGAGGTGGGACGCAGACAGGTCTGTGGCCCAGAGACCGTGTCTCACCACAACAGCTTTGGGGAAGCGGGTGGCCATGTCATTTTCCTTGTCTCTGTTCGGCTGACCTGCGCATCTCAGGCCCAACCCTGGCTGCTCCCTTTCCAGCTGCAGTTCCCAAACTGTGTGCTAAGGCACCCTGGGACGCCACAGCAAATTCCCAGGGTGTTGCAGAATGTCACACCTGTAATCCTAGCTCTTCGAGAGGCCAAAGTGGGAGGATCAGTTGAGCCCAGGAGTTCAAGACCAGCCTGGGCAACATGGTGAGACCCTCGTCCCTACAAAAAAATTTTGTTTTAAAGAAAATACAATTGAGTCTTGGACAACATGGGGGTTAAGGGCACCAACCCCCTGCAAAGTCGAAAACTTGAGTATAACTTTTGACTCCCTGAAAATGAAACTACTAACAGCCTCCTGTTGACCAGAAGCCTTGTTAATCCCATGCACAGTCAGTCAGGACATACGCTGCATGCCATGTGTGTTATCCACTGTGATCCTACAATAAACTCAGCTGGAGAAAGGAAACTCCTGCTCAGAAAACCTAGAAAAGAAGCCAGACTCACAGTTCACGAGGCGGCAGTGGGTCCTCATAAAGGTCTTCATCCTAGTGGTCTTCATATTGAGTGGCTAAGGAGGAAGACAGAAGCAGGGCTTGGTCTTCCTGTGTCAGGGTGGCAGAGGCAGGAGAAATCCATGTGTAAGTCACCCAAGCAGTGCAAACCTGTGTTGTTCAAGGGTCACCTATCCTGCATGAACATCACCTTGTATGGCCTGGGAGCCAGGACCTTGAACAACAAGTAAGGGTGTTGCTTCCGGAGGGCCAGTAACTGCAGTTAAGTGAGGATGAAATAAAAATATGATTGATTTATTTTTAACTGATATGAGTTTTTTTCCCAATAGCTACTAATCATTAAGTTGTTGGACCTAATTACTTAATAAACAAAGCCCTTAGGTATTTATTTTAGCCTGAGGAGCTGAGGAAAAAATGACTATAAGTTTCATTTCATTTCATTTCATTTCATTTCATTTTATTTGAGTCAGGGTCTCACTCTGTCACCCAGGTTAGAGTGCAGTGATGCAATCATAGCTCACTGCAGCCTTGAACTCCTCAGCCCAGGTGATCCTCCCATCTCGGCCTCCCAAAGTGCTGGGATTACAAGTGTGAACCACCATACCTGGCCAATTGAAAGTTTTGACCTCAAGAACCCACTGCCCATGGAGAAGGCATCCAAAGAGTGACCCCCACAAGGAGGGTCAGGGAAGCTTCTAGAAGGGAGCAAGTTCCAATGGAACTGAGCATGGAGGGGCACTCTGTCTTCTGACCCTGTCCTGCTGCTGTTCCTTCCAGGGTCCTTCAGCCAGAAAGCCCCCAGAGTCTTGAACTCTCTGTCTGCCCAAACCCCTTCCCTGTTTTCCCCCAACTTATTTTTGCTCAAAGGAGGAAAAAGAAGGAAGCAAAAGATGACCAGTTAGTGTCTGGAATCCTGGCTTGCCCCACCCATAACAGGGACTCACACCTGCTGTAGACAGGGAACTCACTACCTCACAAAGCAAACTGCCCATGAGAGATGTCCCTCCCACCTGGCTTACCCCACCCAAGCAGGGGTCCTACAAAGCTTCTGGGGTGGGCAGCGCCTCCTCTTGCCTGGGGGCCTATTCTGGAAGGAGGGAGCACGCTCCCTGGGCCCTCCAGCAGGCCAGAAATGATGTTCCCTCCAGCACCATCCATACATGAGAAGTTTTGTTTCATTAAACACATGACTGGCTGCTCAGGGCTTAGCTCCAGAGCCGCCCAGTTGTCAGGCCTTCTCACACGTGCTCTCTCCGAGGACCATGAGCCCTTTCCTGATGCTGGCGTGTAAAGGTCTCACCCACCTCCCCATTCTACCTGTTGGAATGTAGGTCTGTGTCCTGGCCAACAAGGAGGTCTGTGGAGACAAAGCCGGGTCTCAGTTACCTTTCAGCACCCACCCGGCATGCCCCCAGGAGCCTGCCCTATGCCTTGACCTCAACCTACCCCATCCCAGTCCCCAGCGCAATGGCCAGGTGGGGACGTAGACCTTGACAGGCTGGTCAGGGATAGCTCCCTTTAGGCGACAGCAGAGGGCGCTTCCAGGGAGGCCCCTCACCTTCCGCTGCACCTCAAGCAAGGGAGAAGAGGTGCTGTAGGCAACATCACCCGAGCCTCGAAGACACTCAGTGGCAGCCCCTCAGGCCCCTGACACCCAGCTGGGGTCCCACCCTTGCTCCCCCACTCTGCTTTCCACCCCACCCCAGCCCAGCCCCACTGACTTGGCTGCTCTGGAGCCGAGGCTCTCAGGAGGCTCACAGAGGGAAGGAGGAACCCCGCATGGTACAGGCAGGTGCCCAGGAGCTAGTTCCAGAAGTCTCCACCCACTCCTCCACGCAGCCTACCCTGGCTCCCTGGTATCCAGAGTCTTCAGAAACAGGAGCCCTCGCTTGACAGCCGGGTCTGGGCAGGCTGAGCTCCTGCCTGGGGCCTCGGGGTCTGCTCCTCCCTTCATCTTCCGCAGCCTGGGGAGCGGCCGGCTCTGTGTGTCCACTACCCAGGTGGCACTGGCAGAGGATGGGGCCTGATGGGGGAGAAGAAAGCAACCAGGAGGAGGGGCTTGGGAAACCAAGGGGCAGGAGAGCAGGACTGAGCAGTCTGCGCTCGCCTGCCCCCTTCAGTGAGGTCATGAGGCCCATCCTGTCTGTGGGCAAGGCTGCCCTACTTTGTGTGTGCAGAGCTGGCATCCTCTGGGGGGCTCCCCATCACCAAGGCTCAAATCCCTGAGCCTCATTGCTGGGGAGGTGGGGGTAACAAGAGTCTGCGTGCCTCAGGCTGGGCTCAGTCGCCCACCCCACCTGCAGCCCAGGTTTCCCCCAGTACCATAATTGGGTGGGATTTTTGCTGCAAGGCAAAGTCCAGAGGAGCACAAACACGCTCCCTCCCCTCTCCCTCCCTGCCCCCACAGCGGCTTCATTCCAGAGTTCTTCCCTCCTTCCCTCTGAGGGTGGGGGCCCCCTCAGTGCCTCGGAGAAGGGGGTGGGCGGCCGGGCATGCCTAGAGGGAACTGGATTCCCAAGGTAGTGAGGAGCAAAGGGAACTTTTCTTTAAAGAGAACGGCTGTCACTCTGAATTCAGGTCTCCTGACATAGTCACGAGGTGACTCCTAGGGCTGGTGTCCACAGGACCACAGGCTCCCTCTGCAAATGCAGAACCAAGTTGTGAGTGGGGAACACTGTGGGAAGCAGCTGCCTCCATCAGCCAGCCAGCGACACACCTGGGGACATCTCAGCCACCCCCTCCCTGAGAAGCTGCACAGAAGCGGCCAGATGCCCATCCCTGCCTCTCCATGCACCTCCCTCCCGCAACTCTGCAGCGGCACAGGAGGCCTGGCCCACAGGCTGGGCAGTGCAGGATCCCCAGAGAACACACCACGGATGAATCTGGAGTTGCTTGGAGCTCTCAGAAGCTCCCAGAGCCTCCTTCCTCAATTCCAAAGTGGCAACCAAGATTCCTGCTGAGCTTCGGTCACAGTGTGACTGCAGGAGGACCAGCCCCGGTGGGAGAGTGCCTCTTTTTTTTTTTTTTTTTTTTTTGAGACGGAGTCTCGCTCTGTCGCCCAAACTGGAGTGCAGTGGCCGGATCTCAGCTCACTGCAAGCTCCACCTCCCGGGTTTACGCCATTCTCCTGCCTCAGCCTCCCGACCATCCCAGTTATCAGGTCCCCCAGTGGAGGCTGGAGACACTTCCCCTCTGCAAATTGCAACCTCCCCAGGCGGCTCCTGGGGCTCCATATGAATATGCAAATGACTGGGAGCTGGAGAGTTGACTGGTCACTGGGTGACCTTGGGCAAGTCACTTTCCCTCTCTGGTCTTCCCCTGTCCATCAGCAAACTCCTACAGCTTAACTAAATAGTCAGAAATCCCTCTGGCTGAACAGGCTGCATAGCTCTGGGCAGACCTGGAGGTTGGTGGTCCCAGAACCTGGGGGCAGCACTGCGCTTCCCCACCGTCCCATCGTCCCATCGCGTCAGGGGTTTCCACTGTTCTCTTCCCTGGTGGAGTGATGGGGAGAAAAATGGAGGGGTCAATCCCTGCGCCACAGAGAGTCCCACTCGTCCCCCACTGTGACCCACGGGCGCGTGGCTGCACCTTGGAGGTCCACCTGGCCGCTGTCCCCATTGCAGGCTGCACCCATCCCGGACCCTTTCTATCCGCCGAATGCGCGGGCAGTCCTGGTCTCAGAGGAAGGAGTCCGGCCGCAGGCAGACAGGGCCAAAGGACGTGCACCAGACAACAGTCACTCCCGCCTCAAACCCCAGTCCCAAGCAGGTTGTTGGATGAAGGGGAGACCTAGCCCAGCCACCTCGAGGGCAAGAGACGGAGCTCGCCGTAGACCGGGAGCGAGAGGGGGACTGCGGGTCCCACCGTGAGCTCAGGGCGCGCGGGGCTGGAAACCCAGGACTCGGCCCAGGAGACTTGAGGGGCGCGGCCCGGGAGCTCCAGGAGGGCACTTGCGGATCGCGCAGCCCCCGGCCAGCCGCCTGCCCATCTGGCGTACCCCAGCGCCCCGCACACACCTGGGCGCCCGCACACCAGTACGTCTTCAGACACACCGGCACCCACGGCAACAGGAGGGGGCCAAAGCCGCCGCCGCCGCTCGGGCTCCCAGGGCCCCGCCCGCCCCTGCCTGCCCCGCCCGGGCCCCGGCCCTGGCGGGCGCCCCCCCGCGGCGCTGCCCCGCTCCACTCGCCCACGCGCCGCCCGGGCCTCGGCCCACCAGCCCGGCCGCCGGCCCACACCTGGCGCGGCGGCGCCGCCCTCAGGCCCAGCAGCACACCCGCGCACCCGCGGTCGCAGGAGGGCCCAGCGACGCCGCCGCGCCAGCTCAGGGCCCGGCCCGCCCCGGCGCTCAAGCTCTCGGGGCGGACTCCCGGCCCTCCGCGCCCTCTCGCGCGGCGATGGCCCCGCTCGGATACTTCTTACTCCTCTGCAGCCTGAAGCAGGCTCTGGGCAGCTACCCGATCTGGTGGTGAGTGAGCCTCCTCGCGTTCGCCCCTGCCCCTGTGCGCCGGGCCCGCAGCAGACGGCCCCCTAGGGCAGGGACCCCGCGGTGGCCGGAGCCCGCGCCCTTCTGCTCCAGCCCAGCGTGCGGGCCGCGGGCGGTTGGTTTTCCTGGACGGCCACTTTGGACCTGTTCAGGCCGCTGGGACGCGTGGGTGGCGGAGCTTCCGGAGACATTGATTCCCGAGCGGGGGAGTGGGGGAGGTTGCGGAGGTCCTAGCTGCCCCTGGCGTCGGACAGGGCGAACAGTGGGCTGGGGAGAGGCTGAAAGAAGGTCGGCACGCACGGTCACCGAGGGGACAGGCAGCTCAAGGCCAGGGGACAGGCGAGGGAAGAGGGCAAGCGAGAGGGAATTCGCCGGAGACTTTCCTCAAAAACCGTATCTTACACACAAACACACACACACACGTTTTAAAACAAAGTCGGTGAGACAAGACTGAACAGCTCGGAGCAGCGTGGTTACGTAAAGAAAGCTGGGACCCGGCGGGGAGTGGCGCAGAGCCGGCGGCGGGGCGCACTGGGGGCTGGCCCCGGGCCCCGCGCGCCTCCCCGCCGCAGTCCGGGCGCGGGGGTTTCCAGGGGTCCTCTCTGCGAGCCCTTCGCCTGGGTCCGCCTAGCGAGGAGGGGCTGCTGTAGAGAGAGGTAAGGGTGAGTTAAGCACCGAGTGTGAGGGGCTCCAGAACCCTCAATCAGAAAGCGCTTAGCTGCGCCCTCCATGCCAGAAAAGGCGCGTTCCGTCAGACCCTCCCCAGCCTGGCGATGGAAGTGCAGATAAACCAAAGGAAGGGTCCCCAAAGGTCTCTCTCAGGCCTCCCACCTCCACCGCACATATCCTGTGGGAGGGGAAACAGGGACCACACTTTCGCCAGGGCTTGTGATCCCTCAGAGCCCTCACCAAGCAAGGGTCACCCCAGTTCCGAATTAAGGGCGCTCTGAGATGCCCAAGATTGAGGAACACAAGTGGCAGGAATGTGGGCGCTCAGGGCCAGGCGCAGCGCTGGTAGGACCCGCAGTTGGAGAGAAGCCTCCCCACAAGCATGCACACTCCCCTCCCCATCATTCTCCGACGGCAGCCTGGAATTATAATAATTACGCCGAGGGGAAGGGGGGAGACCCAGCGAGCCGAGGTACATCTAATCCGATAATAATTTTTCTCTTCGAGATGGTTCAGGAGCGGGGCTCCCGCGGTAGAGGCGCCGGGCCAGGAGCAGCGGGGCGGGGAAAGGGCAGCCCTAGGCAGCTGACGGGCCTGGAAGAGGCCGCGAGGCCGCGGGGACGCGCTTCGGGGACCCCCGCGCACCCCCACTTCCGCGTGCCCCATTTCCTGTGCGGCACCTGCGGCGCCCAGTGGCCCACCTGAGGGCCAGGCTCAGGGCGCGCCTTGGGGCGCTGGGATACTGACGCGCGTCCAGACAGCCGCAGGGAGTCAGGGACAGCGCGTTCGTCGGAGAGAGCCCTGAGGGCGGCCAGCTTACGCACCAGGCAGGCTTCTAATTAGAACCCGCCGCGTTCCTGAGCGCAAAAGGAAGCGCCTTGGCCCCCGCGCCCTTCCCATAAATGTCGCCAGCCTCCTGGCAACCCTGCGCCCTAGGATCTTTGTCCTGTCGGCCCTGAGGGTTCCTAGCCTCGGTCCCCATCCACCTCATACGCATGTATAGCTCCCTTTCACCTGGGCCCCGTGTGTTCTACTCTGAATGGACCCTGAGACACCCTCCAGGACACTTAGGTATTCTGCAGGGGAGCCAGGAGGAGCAGAGAAGTGAAGTCCCTGTACCCTCCCCACCCTCCCATCAAGAGTGCAGGACAGTCCTTTGGCCACACAGGGAAGGGGGACATAGAACCCCCACCTGACACTGATGTGGGTGGGTGGTGAGGACCCCTCCCCCATCCCCACCCCCACTTTGTTCTCAGTAGGGTTCTCACACTTGGGGATTCTCTGCTTCCTGAGAAGCAGCCTCCGCTTGGGGGAGGCTGGCTTCCTGGGGACAAGTCTGCCCCCTTCTTGATCCCCTCTCTGCCCCCAGGCAGGCTGCTCGTGCTGGAGCAAGGACATGCCTTCCTCCAGGCGTGAGCAGCACACAGGCAGCATAGGGAGGAAGACTCACAGAAGGACACAGCGCTGCAGGACCCCTGCTGCTGGACCCCTGCCACTTGTGTCCTGCAGTTTAATAGCCAGGGAAGATTCTCTCTCTTTCTCCGAGTCTTCTACCCAGTAGAGCGTCTCCTCCTTTCTCCTGTCTCCCAGCATCCTCCCCAGATTAAGCATCACCAGGGGAGGAAGGGACCTTGGCCCCTGCCAGGTGGGCTCCTGGTGAGCCCCAGTGGAGCAGAGCAGGCTGGGGTGGGTGGCCTCTCTGTAACTCCTCACCTGCGCCCCCAGCCCCTCCCTAACATGAAGCCGCTGGCCCCTTGCTTCTTCCCCCTCCACCATCACCAGCACATGAAAGTGAAAGTGAAGGGGAATCTCCTCACCTGGAGAAACAAACCAGGAAACAGCCCAAATCAGGGTAATTAGGCTTTTGAAGTTGTCAGAGGGAGAGGCAAAGGTGTCCCTGTGTGGCCAGCAGCACTGTGAGAGAGTGAAGGACCACCTGCCTCCCCAGGGCTGGGTGGCCCAGAGGTGTCTTACACCCATGCAGCAGATGCCAGCAGTCCCAAGGCTGAGCGGGTCTGAAATGCAGAGATGGGCCTGGTCTAACACTGAATGGCTCAGAGCTGCACAGATGTCCAGGGGCATCCATTCTGAGCTCATCCAGTGACAGACAGGAGCCAGGCAGGAGACCAAACCAAGGCCTATGCACCTGACCACCTGCGTCCCATGAGGCCACAGACAGCAGGAACCTAGTGACCCCCACCTCCCTGCACACCCCTTCTAAGCTGAGTTCTCAGGAACAAGAATTCATGGAAGAGCCCACATGGACAGAGGACAGGGCAGTTGCACTGCAAGGAGACCGAGGCCCCATCTGAGAACAATCCCCGGGCACGCCCGCACTCCAGGGCACTCTGAGCACCTCTCCCTTCTTCTTCCCATGTCTGGGTTAATGGCATCTTGTCATCTCCCCAGGGACCCCACCAGGACCCTAGACGTAGGCCTGTGCCTCCCGCCACCACCTCCCCAGGGTCCAAGCCCATTTTGGGGCTCGCAATTGGATTTTGTTCATCTTTCAAGTCCCTCTGCTGCCTTTACCAGACTGGGCTGTGGCACTCCCGCCACGGCTACCTCCTGCTTCCGTTCTCAGTCCTGGCCCTCCCCTGGGACTCACACCCTCCCAGCCACCTGGAATTGCTACCAGGCCTGGCGATAGCCACCCCTGCTGCCTGTCAGAGCACAGCAAGCTCCGCCCCTCACCCAGTCCTGCTCTCCCTCTCAGGCCGTTCCTTCTGCCCGGCCATCACCAGCTCCTGCTGGACTGTGGGCTCCTGAGCACAGAGGCCTGGCTGCCTATAGATGGCCACCCCGGTTGTCCCAGGGAAGTGCAGTGTGGGTGGTGTTCAGCCTTTTCCCTGCCCCTGACCTGCTCCACAGCCTCACTCATGCCCCCTCCAGGGTCCCCCTCACATCCCTCTGGACCTCGAGCTTGTCACTATGACAGAAACACATCGTGACCTCCATTTTTATAGGGCACCTCACACAGCCCTCGACAAAACATGTAGACACTTTCAGGCCCCCCACTATCCTACACACTCATGGGTGCAAACAACCTCCTGGGCACAAGAGCTCAGCCCCTCATCCCAGCCCTTCATGGGCTGGAGGGCTGGCACCCCTGGAGGCCCTACTCAGCCAGTGTCTGCACCACACCACCGCCAGGCACCTCGCCCCGTGTCCTCAGTCCTGATGGGCCTCACTGTGGTGGGGAGACAGCTTGACTGGAAGACGGGTCAGGTGAAGAGGCAGCTTAGGGGGCAGGAGCCAGGAAGGGGTGCAGGAGGGAAGGAGCTCAGCTGGAATGATGGGTCAGGCAGACATGTGCGGCGTGTGGGCAGGTGACTGCAGCACGGGTGTTTCGGGGACTGAGAGGGGCCAGTTGGGCAGGGCAGGGACATGGCCCAGGGTACCCAAAAGCTCAGATGGGAAGGGCCTCGTGATAGGAGGGATGGGTGCCACTCCTGGAGTTGCCCTGCCTCCACATTAGCCTGCGACTGGCACACTCCCTCCACAGGCCCGGCCTCACCCTAGCCCCTTCTTCCTTCCCCCTTTGCCTGCATCTGTCTGTGTCTCTCTGTCTGTTTCTCTGTTCCCTGTCTCTGTTCCTCCATGTCTCCATACCTTTGTCTCTCAGTCTCTCCCTGTCTGTCTGGCTCTTCCCTGTATCTGTCTCTGCCCATCTCTGTCTCTATCTCTCTGTGTCTGTCTCTGCCTCTTTCACTCTTTGTCCGTCTGTCTCTCTCTGCCTGTTTCTATCACTCTATCTCTTTTAATCTCTGTCTCTCTGTCTTTTGCAGTTTCTGTCTCTCATCTCTGCCTCTGGCACTGAGGACAGCAGTCACTAGTAAATAAAACTCATGAAACGAGTTGAGTGGAGTCATCAGGCCAGCCCTCCCAGAGCTGTGGGATCTCAGGGCCCTGGGGTGGCATTGCCCCTCAGAGCTGCCCACACACAAACCCCTCCTGAGGGTGATGGTCAGGAGTGGCCACAGATCCATAGCCACCACAGGGACCGCCCTTTCAGAGCACAAAAGCTCCTCCTGCCTGGCGCTGGCACCTCAGGCACTGGCCAACTTGGGCCCTTGAGGCCAGCTGCCCCTCTGACTCAAGAGGCTTGTTCCAATGATGTTTGCTTCGCATAAGCCTCCTGGAATCCTTTGTAGCAGGGAGAACAGGATGAGTAGATACAGTCACAGCAGCCTAGTCTTAGGAGTGGTGACCACTCAGTGGCCACTTCTTCCACTAAGTCCCTTGTACACATCGCCATGCTGTGAGGAGGGAAGCTCCAGTGTCCAGCAGCCCTCCCAAGATGCAGGCAACAGGGCTCGTGCCATCTCCATCAAGGGACTCCGTTGGGGCTTCTCAACGTGGGGCCTACCGTGCAGAGCCCAAATGTGAACGCTTGACCATCTGTCCATGAAGAAACCAGAACAGAAATTGGGAATTTAAAAAGGATTTGGTGACATTGTAGCGGTTTGACAGTGCTGCAACCATTCCTGTGGATTTTGTAATAATGGAAATTTAAAAACAAACCAACAGCATCCCTCTGCTGGGACTCTAGTCTGAGAAAGCCAGCCTGAAGCCACACCTGCAGTGATGGGGGTGGGGAGGTCTCTCAATGTGGACCACTGCCTGTAGCCCTTATCCATTGGATTTTTGACCAAAACGCGAGTCTTCTAACTTGCCCCCTTTACGAGTAGTTGAAGGACTGCGTTGCTGTTTCTGTTCAGAAGACCCACTTCATGTCTCTGAAGGCAGTTGGTTGGGGAAGAAGGATTAGACTCTGTGTGGCTCAAGGGGCGGGGCTGGGGCAGAGGTTGCAGGTGCCAAGGAGGCTGGTTCTGGCTCCTGAAGAGAAAAGGCTCCCTAGGGATGAGAGCCAGTGCCCCGAATGGTACCTGGGAAGTGCTGAGCTGCAGCTACCGAGGCTGAAGGAAAAGAATGTCATTCACAAAGGAGACCTGTACAGCCCCATAGACAGGGTCTCACTCTGTCACCAAGGCTGGAGTGCAGAGATGTGATCTCGGCTCACTGCAGCCTCGACCCTCATGGGCTCAAATGATCCTCCCATCTCAGCCTCCTGAGTAGCTGGGGCCACAGGCACGCATCACCACACCCAGCTAATTTTTGTATTTTTGTAGAGACTGGTTTCACCATGTGGCCCAGGCTGGTCTCAACCTCCTGGGCTCCAGCAGTCCTCCCATCCTGGCCCCTTGTGTGTAGCTGGGATTACAGGCTCATGCCACTACACCTGGCTAATGTTTTTTATTTTTTGTTGAGATGGAGTCTTGCTTCATGGCCCAGGCTGTGCACTTTAATGTTGGACAATCCCCCACCCCACCCCACCCCTCACTGGTTACAACCCTGAGGCTGGTGAGGGGCACATGGCCTCCTCCTTGGCCTCCCTACTGGCCTCCCCAGGTGACACCCTGGAGGTGTCTCTCACATTGCTGCTTCCACATTCCTTCCCCGGCAAAACGTGCCGCTGCCGCCCAGGGAAACTGGCAAGTGCGTGGCCGCGGGCACAGGAGCCGCTGTGCCTGCTGGGACTCGTTCAAAGTATGTGTCAGTAATCCCAGCTGGGCCGGCGGGCAGGAGGAGGTGCGGGTTGGGAAAGCTCCAGGCAGGGCTGGGCAGCCTGGACTGGGAAGGGGTGCCGACACCCAGGAGGGACCTGGGGGCTCTAAATCCTGGGGACCCTAGCCAGCTCACAAGGTGCTTGAGCTGCCAAGAGTGGTCTTCCAGGCAGCTGCAGTTCCACCACTGGGTGTGAGGAGAAGCCAGAGCCTCAGGGGTCTCCTGGGCAGGTGGGCCTTCTTGGGAAGTCTCAGCCTGGGTGAGCTGGGATGTCATCCACCAACAGGCAAACACTCTGAGCTTCAGGTCTGAGGAAGGAAACCTTATCCTTGCCCATGGAGTGGCCCTGATCTTAAGAAGACAAAGATTTGGAACAGGATGTTTGCTCCAGAGGCCCCACAGAGGGGAAGCCCACTGGCCCAAGCAGGACCCTCTATGGCAGAGACACGCACCTGCCCTGGTCCTCCATACCTGCCTGTGTTGCAGCTGTACTGGAGCCAGAGGGGTCCCAGGAGGTGGCCAGCTGGGCTCAGGGCACAAATTGCATCCTGGAGGGGCAGCCCTGGCAGGCCCGCGAGTGGGGTGCACTGGGTCCCTCTCAGGCCAGGAGGAGGCTGAGATGACATCCAGCAGGGCAGCAGGGCCTGAGAGCAGTGCCCCCATTCCACGCACTGTTCCCCTCTTCTCTCAGAGCTTCAGGTAGGAGAGGGGTCCATAA
The DNA here is from genome assembly GCF_008728515.1 of Papio anubis. Taxonomy (NCBI): domain Eukaryota; kingdom Metazoa; phylum Chordata; class Mammalia; order Primates; family Cercopithecidae; genus Papio; species Papio anubis. The sequence goes on along the minus strand of NC_044976.1, from coordinate 133,784,723 downwards.
CCCCTTTAGGCAGATGGGGAAACTGAGGCCCCGGAGGGGAAAGAGAGAAAGAGCAAACAAACAAATGAGTAACAGGGCCCTAGTTGAAGCCCATGCCTGCCTTCCAGGCCTCCTGTCCACACACCTGGGTGGAGCATTACTGTGAGGTCCCCACGCCCCCAGCAAACATGCAAGCACAGAGCTGTGCCCCTGGTACATGGGTGCTCTGAGTTTGCTAAATTTTACTGCTGAAAGACACCAGGCCTGGACTTGAGAAACCTAAGAGCCTGCCAGCCTCAGAAGGACTTGCACGGGAATAGTGGAGGCTGGATGTGATGGCCACTCAGGATCCCCACAGCTGTGTGGCTGCGAGAAGGCCTCCACGCTTTGCCCTGAGCCTCCATCCATAGGGATTAGGTAGCACCTCCAGTGCCACCACATAACATGGGAAATTGCACATGGGACCAAACCAAGCCGGAGAGGCCAGCATGGTCTGGACTGGGCTAGCCTACTGCCTGCCTTGTGGTCCTGGGCCAGCCTCCTTCCTCCCCTGCATGTCACAGCCAGCGTCTCTGCCGTACCTCTGGCGAGCTGCCTGGCCTTTCGACAGAAGGGAGGGAGTGAGGAAGAAAAACCATTAGTGCTTGTGGGCTGCAGGCATGGCTCTGTGACTTTGGCCACCGGTGGGAGCCGTGGGTCTAGAGACTGGGGCCATTTTACAAAACTACATTTGTGTGTGTTCTGAGTGAATATGACAGCCTCCCCTTCAAAACAAACTATTATTGGGGAAAGAAAAAAAAAAAAAAGAACCTAACAGCATTTGTGAAAATCTGGAAGGAAAGACAAGTCTGTGATCTTATCAACTTTTTCAACTTTTTGTTTTTCTAAGAATAGAAACAGTTTGTGTTCCGTTTTTGAAAACTCACTAAGCATCATCTCCGTTTCTGGGGACTTCTGGATGATTACACGATGGTTCCAGTAGGCCTTGTGGTGCTGGAGTGCTGCGATCTGCTAGCCCAGCTCTGCCGTTCACTCCAGAGCTGGGATTCCAGGGAAAGGGGACAGAGCAAGAGAGGCTGGAGATATTGGAAGAGCAGGGGCACATTCCCTTGGGACACTGATTTTGCATGGCCAGAGGGATATCTGGTGTCCCATCCAGTTGGGCAGTTAGAATTCCAGCCACTCAGCTGTGTGGCGGCTGGACGTGGGAAACATGGACTCTTCCTGGGACACTGTGGTGTTGGCAGTGAGAGGGGAAAGGGAATGAATTCCCCATCCGGTGAATCACAGGCTCGGGGTGCAGGGCATGGGGTCAGGGAGGGCAGGCTGGCCTCAGCCTCTCCCGGGGGGATTGGGCCCAGCCTTCCTGCCCCTGCTGTTCCCACCGCCCCGAGGCAGGGCCCAGACCTCACTGAGATCCAGATCGATGGCATCCATCCAGGAAATGAGTAGGGAGTGACGGTTGACAAGATCACCGCCCCCTCCCTCCCTCTCGCGCCGCCCAAGTGCTTACCTGTGGTTCTTTGTGTGAGTGACCCTCAGCAAGGACCCTTCGTCCCTGACCAGACACTTGTTTGCATGCCTACAAAGCGTGGGAGAGGTCGAAGGAGAGATTGGAGAATTCATCAGAAGCCCAAGTGGGAGCTCCTGGCCCTGACTGCTGGCTGGGGCCACGCTTGTCTTAGGGCACCAGGCAGGACAGTGGCCACTCGTGGCTGCTCCGCCCAAGGCCATGAGCAGGCAGGAGCCACGGACTGACAGCCAGTGCTCAGGGTCTGTCCATGCCTGTCACCTTCCGGGCACCTGATGTCCCTTTCCATCCCCCCACATGCTTTAAGAGTCTGCTACTACCTTGCTCTTTTGGGGACCCTTTTTTGGGGTGGAGGTAGGTCCCTGGCCCCCCCAGGGTGATTATCAGCAAGACTGACTCCCCAGAGACTTGGCCCAAGGGAGCCCCCAAGGACCCTCAGAGTCCTCGTGAAGACAGACATGGCCATGGAGCAAGTTTAGAGTCAAGAGCCGTAGAAGTTTCCCTGTTAGCCTTAGAATGTCCAAGCCAGAGGCAGCCTGGGTGAACCTAGCACATGTTCCCCATGGCACTCATGCTTCTGGGGCCACCCTTTAGAGGAACCTGCTCTAAACCATGACCACCCAGTTCAGCTGGGGAAACTGAGGTTCCAACAGTCCCAAAGCTGCAGGTGCAACAGTTAGGGCCACCACCCATGGCCCTCGGGTGGCCTCCTGGGGTGGAAAGGGGGCTGCATTGGGGACAGGAAGCCCTGTGATGTCTTGGGTCGTCAGCTGCAAGGAGGCTGTCCAGGCTCTGTGTGACTTGCGCCATTTATCTCTGACTCGTTTGTAAATGTTATTTTGCAGGAACTGGGGTTTCATACATGTACTCGTCCATTCTGCATTGCTATAAAGGAATGCCTGAGACTAGAAAGAAAAAAGGTTTAATTGGCTTAGGGTTCTGCAGGCTGTACAAGCATGGCACCAACATCTACTTCTGCTGAGGCCTCAGGGAGCTTCCACTCATGGTGGAAGGTAAAGGGGGGGTACACGTGCACACACGGGAGAGGGAGCAGGGGAGGGTGCCAGGCTCCTTCTAACAACCAGCTCCTGCATGAACTCATTACCGCAGGGAGGGCACCATGCCATTCACGAGTGATCTGCCTCTGAGACCTAAATGGGTGGGACCCATTAGGCCCCACCTCCAACACTGGGGTTTGCATTTCAACATAAGATTTGGAGGGGACACACATCCAAACTACATCAACACATTTGAAGGGCATTGTAGGATCTTAGAAAGCAGCGGCCCCTGAAGGCCAGCATGCAGGAAGCCCTGTTCTGCTGTATTAGCCAGTAGCTGTGGCAAAGCTCCATTCCCTGAGCCTTGGCTTGCTGCTCTGGGAGGTCCCAGTGCCACCTATGCAGGTCATGTGGGTTTTGGGGAGCCACATGACTGGAACCTGTGGTCAGGTCACCAGTGAGCTCTGCCCAGCAGGCGGAGGCCAGGTAAGGGGCTGGGTGGTGGTAGTAACAGGAGCAATGCTGGGTAGTGGAAGGGAGAAACAACCAGCTTCAGCAAGGCTCCCTTTCAGAGACAAGAGTGCTGGAAAGGTGGAGAGGCCGCAGGAGGAGGGAAGAGGAGGGACTAGCTCTCTAAAGACCACAGTGGCCGGGCACGGTGGTTCACACCTGTAATTTCAGCATTTTGGAAGGCCAAGGTGGTAGGATGGTTTGAGTCCAGGAGTTCAAGACCAGCCTGGGCAACATAGAAAGACCCCATCTCTACAAAAAATACAGAAGTTAGCCAGGCATCGTGGCACAGACCTGTGGTTCCAACTACTTGGAAGGCTGAGGCTAAGATGGGAGGATCCCTTGAACCCTGGAGGTCAAGGCTGCAGTGAGCCCTTAGCCTGGATGACAGAGCAAGACTTCATCTCTAAAACAGTAAATTAATAAAATTTTACAAATAATAAAGGCCATGTCGATAGTCTGGCGGAGACAGCGGTGGCTCAGGTCCCTGGAGCTTGCCTAGCAAGATGCCGGAGGTGGCAGCCTGGCCCTCAGATCCTTCTTCTTCTCTGGATCTGAGAAGCTTAGGTGTTGGAACTCAGAGGTGGTCAGGAAATGCCGGCATGAGCAGGAAAGGGAGAGGGAGTATCTGCTGCCTCCCAGTGCTGCAAGACCCTGTCTCTACAAAAAATATGCAGACTGACCTCCCCAGTTTGGGCATGAGCGTCCTTTTCATGTTCCAAGGTCGGATCTGGGAGTCCAGGTTGCATCGTATTTGATGCATCCTGAGAACCTGTGCTGAGAACAGGACCCTGGGGACACACGATCTCGAAGACTGGGTTCTTATTCACTCTCCGTTTGCAGAGCCCCTCCCCAACTCACTGCAGCCAATACTCCTTGGCGAGACCCTGAGACAGGCCTGTCTGTCCCTTGTCCCAGGCAAGTCTGGCCCACAGGGTGTGGGAGGAGGAAGTTACAGGTCATGGTTTCTCAAGCACTGATGGATTCCAGGCATCTGCATTCTCCTTGGATTAGAAATTTGGATCCTAGGAGCTTTTGGGGGCTGGGGAAGGGATAGTGCCTGTGCAATTTAGATTTTTAATTTTTTTTAGAGACAGGGTCTCACTCTATCACCCAGTCTGGTGTAATCAGAGCTCACTGTAGCCTTGTCCTCCTGGGCTCAAGTGATCCTTCCACCTCAGCCTCCCAGGCAGCTGGGACTACAGGTGTGTGCCACCGCACCCAGCTAACTTTTGTATTTTTGTAGAGATGGGGTCTTGCTATGTTGCCCAGATTGGTCTTGAACTCCTGGCCTCAAGCAATCCACCTGCCTCAGCCTTCCAAAGTGCTGAGATTACAGGCATGAGCCGCCGTGCCCAGCCTTATTTTTGATTTTCTGTTTAATGACCCAACTGATCCTTCAAGGCCCAACCAAAATCTGGCGACCCAGTGAGCCTCCTGGGCCCTCCTCTGTACTTTTTCCTGGCCCCACAGGAGCTCCCCCTCTGCCTGCCAGCTTTCCACCCTCCTCAGGCAGGGTCTGTGGCCCAGGCCTTCTGGTGGCCTGGTGCTGTCAGAAGGAGAAATCTCTCAGGAAGCAACTCAAGGAACTAGAGGGGCCCTCTGGTCCACAGGAGGCAGGAGAAGCCCATCCTGACCCCAGATCCACAAGGGCCCGTCAAGGGAGGGGACCCATCAGAGCTGTTAGAGGCCAGGGATGCTGGAGCCACCTCTGGGATGGCAGCTGGCCACCTGCACCCTGGCCATGGAATATGGTGGGCCAGGGTCCACCCAGGAGGAGGGTGAGAGGGACACAGAGCTGGCTGACTCAGCACCCTGAGAACGGAGGCTTCAGACTTGGGAGTCCCCCTCTCTGCTTTCCCTAGAGACCGGGGAAAAGGCAACCCCTCCCAGCCCCGAGCCTGAGAGCCCAGGTAACCCTGGCTCCGTGCTGGTCATAGTGTTCTGGGGTAGGCAGAGTGACAGCCCCCAAAATGAATCAGCGTCTAGCCTCGGAGAAGGGATGCACCTTGGAAATGGCCACATCCCCCAGGGCAGTCCCTGTTTTGTAAGCAGCAATCTCTAAGTGGATTCCTTTGTTTCTCCTCATTCTAAGTCTCCAAGTAAACAAGGACATTCAACTACTCAAGTTTTTCCTTCTTTCAGACACCTCTTGCTCACTTCTCTGGCTGTAAGCCAGGCTGGCCCTGGAGCCTAGGTACCCAGCCCTTCTCAGACACACTCCCAGGCCTCAGCCATGACACTCAAATGTTTGTCCCCTACAACATTCCATTAGGAAAATTTTCAAACATCTGGAAAAGATGCAGCCTTTGGACATCAAAGCCTTGTGTGTCCACAGCTCACGCTGAAGTCAGCCTGCTTTATCTCACACCCACCACCCTCTCCATTCTCTATCTATCTGTCTTATCTTTTTATGCTTACGTCAGTCTGCTCTGTCCCAAACACTGTAGCAGGCACATCCTGAACCAGTGCTGGATGTTTTGCAAGTAACATCCCACATGGAGTCTCGCCATAGAATGGGTGAAGGGGAAGCATCTGGGTTCATGGAATGGAGGCACCTCACCTGGGGCAGCCACCTTACCTCACCCTGGCTTAAAAATGGAAGCCCCTTGCCTGTAATCCCAGCACTTTGGGATGCCAAGGCGGGTGGATCACCTGAGGTCAGGAGTTTGAGACCAGCCTGGCCAACATGGCAAAACCCCGTCTCTACTAAAAATACAAAACTTAACCAGGTGTGGTGGTGCACACCTGTAACCTCAGCTACTCGGGAGGCTGAGGCAGGAGAATCGCTTGAGCCAGGAGGGGGAGGTTGCAGTGAACCGAGATCACACCACTGCACCAGCCTGGGCAACAGAGTGAGACTCCATCTCAAAACAAACAAACAAAAAAAGGAAGCCCCTGCAGTCCTGGGCTAAGCAGACAGTTGGTCTCCCAGCCTTACCCTACATGGGCACCTCAAGGCCCCTTTGCTGGGGTTCCTGGGTGCTCTGAGGTACATGGTTTGAAAACCACGAGTCCAGCCCCTATGGTCACCTCCCTGGCCTGGTTCAACCCACCTTCTCCTGTCTAGAGGCCTCTCTCCCACAGTCCAGATCAGAGACAGCTGACCCTGGCCACCACCACTTGGGCTTGGGCAGTGGCAGTGCACACCATACCCTAGGGACCCCGGATGGTCATCCAGTGGCCGGGACTCAAAGGAAGAGAGAGGATGGGGGAGGGAAACATGGAAAAAGACTATCCAGCTACCTACAGCAGGGACACCAACCCAGCCTGCATCAGGGCTGGCCTTCCTGGGAGTACTGGGATCTACAAAACGGTGGAGGGGGTGTGCAGGGACACCCGGGGCAGGGTACCTGCGTATAGTGAATGGATAAAGGAGTGAACAAGGAAGCCGACTGTGCAAGGACAGACCACAGGGGTGCAGGCTTGGGTGGTGGCCTGGGGATGCCCATGGGGTCTGGCGTGAGGTTATGCACTCAAATGGGGGCCAGACAGGAGGGAAGGTGACCAGGGAGAGGGAGGCCAGATCTCCAGAGGGTAGACATACTGGGGACCCTGAACGCTGGGTCTCTACTAAAGAGATCCAGACTGGTTGGATCCAGTGGACACATCGACAGGTGGTCGTAAGCATGAGGAACTCTCTCTCCACCCACCTCCACCAGTGCCCAAAAGGACCTGGTGATTTCTTTAAATTGAGGTGTATTTTGTACAGCAAAATGGAAGACCCTAAGCACATGGCTCAATTCGTTCTGATGTGAAGCACTCATGTAACCAACATCCCAGTTAAACACAGAGCACTTCGGCCAGGCTGGCCCAGCAGAGCTTCCCTGATGACAGGCACATTCCCTATCTAACTGTCCCATTCAGGGTAGCCACGGGCCACACATGAAGCATGGTTGGTGCCACTGAAGGGCTGAGTTTTACATTTCTTGTATTTTAATTAATTTTAAACTTAATTACATTAATTTAAAAGGCACAGATGTCGAATGTCTTTTGCCAAAGCAGAGCACAGCCTGGGAGCTGTTGGGACCTAGAAAACGAGGAGTGAGGTCGCCACGGTGCTGACTCTCCTGCGGATGAGTGTTGCCTGGTTTTGAGTTCAGATTGGGTGATGCAGAGGGCCCCAGGAACATCTCACGGTTGAGCCCCTCCTCCCCACGTGCTCACGGGAGCCCATGCCTTTGGTTTTCTGAGCAGGGTGGCACCCTAGAGGCGGCTTTCATTTGTTTATTCACTCTCCTATTGACGGATGCTTGGGTGGCGTCCAAGTTCCTGCTCTCAGGCTCAAAGGCCTGGGAAGATTCCTGAACACGTCTCACTGTGGACACGTGTTTACATCTAGGGGTACATAGCCAAAAGCCGGCCTGCGGGCTGGCAGGATGGGTCTGAGTTCCACAGTGATTTCTGTGCTGGGTCACGCCTACATCCCGGAAACCAGGTCTCCTCCTCCAATCCTAAAGCCAAAGGCATCCCTCCTCTGGGCAGTCCCCACCTGACCCAGTCCCCGGCCTGAGTTCTCAGGTTCTAGCCCTCAGTCCCCCAATGGGCTCCAGGTCAACCTGGTGTGAACGAGGCCCAGGCAGTTGTACTGAGCAGGAATGCGGGGCTGCATCATGTCCTATTACAGATCTGGACAACTTGGATTCTGAGCTGAGTATTGGGGGTAGGGCAGGTCAGGTTCCTGGCCTTGTAAAATCAGACTTCCAGATAAAACATACAGAAAAACACATAGATGATACCAAAACATCTAGAAAAAATTAAATAGCCAGCATTGAGTATTTATTCCACACACAGCATTGTGTCAAGCACTTCATGTATAACATATAGGCTTAAGAGCTGGGCAAAGTGTCTCATGCCTGTAATCCCAGCACTTTGGGAGGCTCTAGCGGGAGGTCACTTGAGGCCAGGAGGTTGGGACCAGCCTGGGCAACATAGCAGGTCCTTGTCTCTACAAAATGTAAAAATAAAAATTAGCTGGCTGTGGTGGTGTGTGCCTGTAGTCCCAGCTAATCTGGAGGCTGCAGTGAACCATGATCATACCACTGCACTCTGGCCTGGGCAACACAGTGTGATCCTGTCTCAAAAAAAAAAAAAAAAAAAAAAAACAATTAGAAGGCATGGTTTATGAACATTATTTTAGAGGCCATAGAGAATCTTTAATTGGAATTTTAAGTAAAAATTATCTTACTTGCAAAATAAGAAATCGGATTTCCTTCATGGTGGAAGCTGCGTCTCGCCCACCCCCAACACAAATGCACTTGAGGCCCCAGAGCAAAGGGTCTGTAGCCTGCTCATCTGTGTCACTGTCCCAGCCCAACACTCACCGCCAGGTCTTGCCCTCTGCAGGTCGCTGGCTGTCGGGCCACAGTATTCCTCCCTGGGCTCACAGCCCATCCTGTGCGCCAGCATCCCAGGCCTGGTCCCCAAGCAGCTCCGCTTCTGCAGGAACTACGTGGAGATCATGCCCAGCGTGGCCGAGGGCATCAAGATTGGCATCCAGGAGTGCCAGCACCAGTTCCGTGGCCGCCGGTGGAACTGCACCACCGTCCATGACAGCCTGGCCATCTTCGGGCCTGTGCTGGACAAAGGTACAGGAGTGGTCTGGGGGAGGGCAGATGAGTCCGGAGTGGGACAGAGTCTCCCGCCTGGCGCAGCCTGACATTCTTATCTGTGCACACGGTGGGAACAGCGCCTCACGTGGACGCTAGGGTCCTTCCCACTTACTGCCAGGAGGACGATCTGGGGCTGAAGCACGACTGAGCCCGTGGGGTTATTCGGGTATCCCTCCTCCTTCTGCTCCCTGGATAGGAAAGCAGGCATTCTAGGGTGACTCCAACAATGGCCAGCGGCGGGGTTGCTCCCAGGAGCCAGGGCACAGGCCAGACTTGCAGAGGAAATACACAAACTGAAAGACCTACAAGAAGGGAGAGGTTTGGAGGCACGCTGGAGGAGAAAGAGAAACAGAGAGAAAGACAGAGAGAGACAGAGAGAGAAAGAAATAGAGACAGAGACACAGAGAGAGACAGAGACACAGACACACACAGAGAGGAACAGTGAGACGGAGAAAGATAGAGACAGAAAGATGCAGAGAGAGACAGACAGAGACACACACAGAGACAGACAGACAAAGACAGAGAGAGACAGAGAGGGACAGAGAGACCAAAAGAGAAAGACACAGAGGAACAGAGAGACAGAGACACAAAGATGCAGAGAGACAGAGAGACAGAAATAGAAAGAGAGAGACAAAGAGTGACAGAGACACACAGAGAGAAACTGAGAGACAGGGAGACAGAGACGGTGAGAACATGGGCAAGATTAAAATTTTAGCATCTTTTTTTAAAAAGTTGAGGTGAAATTCACATACCAGAAAGTCCGCAATTTTAAAGTATTCAATTCAGTAGCATTTGGTATACTCACAGAATTGTGCAACCATCACCTGCCTAGTTCCAAAATGTCTTGTGCCCAAAAGGGAAAAAGGAAACCTGTGCCCATTATGCAGCCATTCCCGTTCTTCTCCATTCCATAGCCCCTGGCACCCACCCGCCTACCTTCTCCCCTGTGATTTAGCTACTCTGCCTGTTTAAGAAACGGCATCGCTCAATATTTTGCGTCTGGCTTTTTTTCACTGAGCGTGTTGATTCACCTGCACTGTGGACAGTTTCAGCACTTCATTCCTGTTCATGGCTTAATAATATTCCATTGCATGGATGGAGCATGCTTGTTTATTCATTCTTCAGGCTGATGCATATCAGCGTGGTCTCCACCTTTTGGCTGCTGTGAATAATGCTTCTGTGGCCTTTTCTTGGACATGCATATGTTTGAATACCTTTTTTCACATCTTTTGGTTTCTGTATCTAGGATTGGAATTGCTGGGTCACAGGGTAATTCTGTTTTGCTTTGCTTGACCTGGGAGGTCAAGGCTGCAATGTGCTGGAACCATCACACTATTTTCCACAGCAGTTGCACCATTTTATATCCCTACCAGTATTGTTTGAGGGTTCCAGCTTCATCCTCGCTGACACACTGTTATCTGGTGCTTGTATTTCTTACTTCTAGCCATTCTAGAGTGTGAAGTAGAACCTCCTTCTGATTTCAGTTTGCACTTCCCTGATGACTGATGATGCCAAGCACCGTTTCATGGGCTTTGGGGCCAGCTGTAGATCTTCTTTGAAATGTTTAGTCAAATCCTTTGCCCATTTTTAAATTGGATTTTTTGTCTTTGTGTTGTTGAGTTGTGAGTGTTCTTTATATATTCTGGATACTGGACGTGCATTAGATGTATGATTGGTGAATATTTCTCTCTCATTGTGTAGGTTTTTTCATTTTTGTGAGAGTGTCCTTTGATACACAAAATGTTTTAATTTTGGTGAAATCCAATTTATTTAGATGTCATACGGAAGCAAGAATTAGCTAACCTAAGGTCACAAAGATTCACACTATGTTTTCTTCAAAGAACCTAATAGTTTGTCTTTTACATAGAAGTATTTGATCTATTTTGAGCTCATCTTTGTATGTAGTATGAGGTAGGAATCCAACCACATTTTTTTGTGTGTGGAAATTCAGTTATTCCAGTGCTTTCTATTGAAAAAACTGTTCTTTTTCCCATCAAATGGTCTTGGCACCCTTGCTGAAACTCAATTGCTCATAGACGTATAGGTTTATTTCTGGACTCTCAATTCCAGTCTGTTGGTCTGTATGTCTGTCTGTCACCAATACCACACTATTTTGATTGTTGTAGCTTTGTGGTGTGTTTTGAAATTGGGAAGAGTAAGTTTTCCAACTTTGTTCTTTCTTTTCCAGATTGTTTGGAGGGGACAGGAAAAAAGATTGTTTTGGCTATTTGGGGTCCCTTTCAACTATATGTAAATTTTAGGAGCAGTTTTTCCATTTGTGAAAAAAAATGCTGCTGGGATTTTCATGGGGATTTCATTGATTCTGTAGGTTGCCTTGAGAAGCATTGCCTCCTTAACAATATTTTTTTTTTTTTTTTGGAGATGGAGTCTCGCTCTGTTGCCCAGGCTGCAGTGCAGTGGCCGTGGATCTCAGCTCACTGCAAGCTCCGCCTCCCGAGTTTACACCATTCTCCTGCCTCAGCCTCCCAAGTAGCTGGGACTACAGGAGCCCGCCACCTCGCCTGGCTAGTTTTTTGTATTTTTTAGTAGAGAAAGGGTTTCACCGTGTTAGCCAGGATAGTCTCAATCTCCTGACCTCGTGATCCACCCATCTCGGCCTCCCAAAGTGCTGGGATTACAGGCTTGAGCCACCGTGCCCGGCCTCTTTAACAATATTAAGGCCTTTAATCCAGGAGCTCAGAATCTTTCCATTTATTTAAATCTTCTTCTTTAATTTTGTTTTTGTTTTGTTTTGTTTTGTTTATTTGTTTGTTTTTTGAGACAAGGTCTCACTCTGTTGCTCATGTTGCTCAGGCTGGAGTGCAGTGGCATGATCACGGCTTATTGCAGCCTTGACCTTCCAGGTTCAAGCGATCCTCCTGCTTTAGCCTCCCAAGTAGCTGGGACTATAGGCATGTGCCACTATGCCCTTGTGATTTTTGTATTTTTTGTAGAGATGAGGTTTTGCTGTGTTGGCCAGACTGGTCTCACTCCTGGGCTGAAGCGATCCGCCCGCCCTGGCCTCCCAAAGTGTTGGGATTACAGGGCATGAGCCACTGTGCCCAGCTTCTGTAATTTCTTTCAGCCATGTTTTGTAGTTTTCAGGGTATGAGTTGTGTACTTCCATGGTTAATGTATTCCTAAGTACTTTTTTTCTTTTTGATGCTATTGTCAATGGAATCATTTTTCTTTTCTTTTTTTTTTTTTTGGTTTGAGACAGTGTCTGTCTCTGTCGCCTAGGCTGGAGTGCAGTGGCACCATCTGGGCTCATTGCACTTCCATCTCCCAGGTTCAAGTAATTCTCCTGCCTCAGCCTCCTGAGTAGCCATGCTTGGCTAATTTTTTGTATTTTTTTTTTTTTTTTTTGGTAGAGATGGAGGTCTCCCTATGTTGCCCAGGCTGGTCTTGAACTTCTGGGCTCAAGCAATCCTCCCACCTCGGCCTTCCGAAGTGCCTGTAACCACAGGTGTGAGCCACTGTGACCAGCTTGTAATTGTTTTCTTAATTTTTTTTTCAGATTTTCCATTGTTAATATATAGAAATACAACTTTTTAATCAAGAAATACATTTTTTTGAGTTTTGATCCTCAACTGTAACCCTGCTTAATTTGTTTGTTAGCTTTGAGAGGGTTTTGGTGAATTGCGTAGAATTTTCTACATACAGGTTGATGTCATCTGTGGATGGAAACTGCCGCCTTTCTTCCTTTCTTATTTGGATGTCTTTTATTTCTTTTTCTTTCCTAATTGCTCTGGCTAGGACTTCCAGTGCTATGCTGAACAGAAATGGTAAAAGTGGGCATCTTTCCCTTGCTCCTGATCTTACGGTGAAAACTTTGAGCTGCCTGCATATATGGTGTTGACTGCATGTTTTTCTTTATTTATTCTTATTTATTTATTTTTAATTCCTATTTCAATAACTTTTGGGGTACAAGTGTTTTTTTGTTACATGGACGAATTGTTAGTGGTTAACTGAGATTTTAGTGCACCCCTCACCTAAATAATGTACATTGTACCCAATATGTAGTGTTTTATCCCTAGCTTCCCTCCCAGCCTCCCCCTTCTGAGTCTCCAATGTCCGTGATATCACTCTGTCTGCCTTTGTGTTCTCATAGCTTATCTCCCACTTGTAAGTGAGAACACAGGATATTTGGTTTTCCACTCCTGAGTTATTTCACTTAGAATAATGGCTTCCAGCTCCATCCAAATTACTGCAAACGACATTATTTCATTCCTGTTAATGTCTGAGTAGTATTCCATGGTGTATATATACCACATTTTCTTTTTTTTTTTTTTTTGAGACGGAGTCTTGCTCTGTCGCCCAGGCTGGAGTGCCGTGGCCGGATCTCAGCTCACTGCAAGCTCCGCCTCCCAGGTTCACGCCATTCTCCCGCCTCAGCCTCCCGAGTAGCTGGGACTACAGGCGCCGCCACTTCGCCCGGCTAGTTTTTTGTATTTTTTTAGTGGAGACGGGGTTTCACCGTGTTAGCCAGGATGGTCTCGATCTCCTGACCTCGTGATCCACCCGTCTCGGCCTCCCAAAGTGCTGGGATTACAGGCTTGAGCCACCGCGCCCGGCCATACCACATTTTCTTTCTTTTCTTTTATTTTTTTTTTTTGAGATAGGGTCTCGCTCTGTCATCCAGCTTGGAGTGCAGTGGTGCGATCTCAGCTCACTGCAACCTCTACCTCCTGGTTTCAAGTGATTCTCCTGCCTCAGCCTCCAGAGTAGCTGAGACTACAGGTGCCTGCCACCAAGCCTCACTAATTTTTGTTTTTTCAGTACAGGCAGGGTTTCATCATGTTGGGCTTGTCCTGACTTCCTGACATCAGGTGATCAACCTGCCTCAGCCTCCCTAAGTGCTGGGATTACAGGCGTGAGCCACCGTGCCTGGCCTTATACACCACATTTTCTTTATCCACTTGTGAGTTGATGGGCACTTAGGCTGGTTCCACATGTTTGCAATTGGGAATTGTGCTGCTGTGAACATATGTGTGAAAGTGTCTTTTTCATATAATAACTTATTTTCCTTTGGGTAGTGGGATTGCTAGATTGAATGATAGAACTACTTTCAGCTCTTTAAGGAATTGCCATACTGTTTTCCACAGTGGTTGAACTAACTGACATTCCTACCAGTAGTGTATAAGCATCCTCTTTTCCCCACATCCACACCAACATCTATTATTTTTTGATTTTTTAATAATGACATACTTGCAAGAGTAAGGTGGTATCTCGTTGTGGTTTTAATTTGTGTTTCCCTGATGATTAGTGATGTTGACCATTTTTACCTATGTTTGTTGGCCATTTGTATATCTTATTTTGAGAATGTCTATTCATGTCCCTTACCCACTTTTTAATGGGATTATTTGTTTTTTCTTGCTGATTTGTTTGAATTCCTTGTCAATTCTGGATATAAGCCCTTTGTCAAATGCATGGTTTGTGAATATTTTTTCCCACTCTGTGGGTTGTCTGTTTACTCTGATGACTATTTATTTTTGTGTGCAGAAGCTTTTTAATTCAATTAGGTCCCATTTATTTATTTTTATTTTTGTTGCATTTGTTTTGGGGCTCTTAGTCATGAATTATTTGCCTAGGTTGATGTCTAGAAGAGTTTTTCCAATGTTGTCTTCTAGAATTTTTATAGCTTCAGGTCTTAGATTTAAGTCTTTGATCCATCTGGAGTTGATTTTTGTGTAAGGTGACAGATTAGCATCCAGTTTCATTCTCCTACATGTGGTTCGCCAGTTTCCCCAGCACCAATTATTAAGTAGGGTGACCTTTTTCCAATTAATGCTTTGTCAAAGATCAGCTGTCTGTACATTTTTGGCTTTATTTCTGGGTTCTGTATTCTGTTCCATTGGTCTATGTGCCTACTTTTATACAAGTTCCATGCTGTTTTGGTCACCATAGCCTTGTAGTATAATTTGAAGCTTGCTTCAAATTAGTATAGTAGCATAATTAGTAGTATAATTTGTTTTTGCTTAGCATTGCTTTGGTTATTCAGGATCTTTTTTGGTTCCATATAATTTTTTTTTTTTTTTTTTTTTTTTTTTGAGATGGAGTCTCACTCTGTTGCCCAGGCTAGAGTACAGTGGAGGGATCTCGGCTCACTGCAACCTCTGCCTCTCAGGTTCAAGCCATCTCCTGGATTCCCTGCCTCAGCCTCCCAAGTAACTGGGATTACAGGCATGTGCCACAACACCTGGCTAATTTTTTGTTGTTGCTGTTTTTGGTTTTTGTATTTTTAATAGAGACGGAGTTTTGCCATGTTAGTCAGGCTGGTTTCAAACTCCTGACCTCAAGTGATCCACCCACCTTAGCCTCTCAAAGTGCTGGGATTACAGGCTTAAGCCACCACACCCAGCCAGTTCCATATAAATTTTAGGATTATTTTTCCTAATTCTGTGAAAACTGATGTTGGCATTTTGATCGGAATTGCCTTGAAGCTGTAGATTGCTTTGGGCAGTATTGTCATGTTCACAATATTGATTCTTACTGTCCATGAGCATGGGATGTGTTTCTGTTTGTTTGTGTTGTCTTTGATTTTTTTCAGCAGTATTGGCTGCAGGTTTTTCACAAATGCCCTTTATCCAGTTGCCCCAGGTGGCAGTGGCTTTATTTAACTTTCAAGGTTTTCAAAGACCACCCTTCGATTAGCCACTGCTCCATCCTGAGAGAGTTCTGAGTTAGGCAAAACGAATTTTTTTTTTTTTTACCCAAACAGGTTAAAATAGACAAAGAATTCCTTGGGGAAAAGGTCTTCTCCACTCCCTCCAGATCTATCCACCTGCCCGGGGAACACCGGCCTTCACTGTCCCAGGGAGGCTTGTGGGCACCACCACATGAAAACACCACCAGGCTCTCCTAGCAAGTCAAGGTCATCATTTCCTCAAGTTGACATTCACTGGGTTGCGGTGACCCTTTGACTACTTGCCAGAGAGCTAACAATGTCAGTACTAACCGTTTGTGTCTAATTTTTTGGAGGGCCCTCGGAGCTTCCTTTTGGGTTCCAGGCTGTATTCTGGGGTAGAGGACACAGATCCCACCACTCAATGGAGCATCAAGGTCACTTTGGGAGACCAGCATGTAGGGCGGAATGTGCACAGTACCATCCATCCCAGGGTGGCCCAGCACAGTCCTGCTGGCCGAGGCGGGGCCCAGGGGACCACAGCTGTGCTGAGCATGTGATCAGCAAGCCGAGGAGACCTTGGAGACCACGGTGCCGAAGGAAGGCTACTCAGACAAAGGCGAGATAGGTCATGCTGGGAAAGTCCTCCCAGGGACCTTGCAGTCCTGGGGGTCCTGCTGGCAGAATGCCCAAGGCCACAGTTCATCTCACTTCTCCACAAATCTGCTTCCCTGCTGGCTCCCTCATTTTATAACGGACAACCCCAGTTTTCTGTTGCTCAGGTCAAAAACCCTGGGCCCCTGGCTGCCACCTTACCCTCCTCCCTGTCCTCCCTGCAAGAGTATGAATGCTTGTGCCCCTCCCTCATTCCCACATTGAAATCTTCACCCACAGGTGATGGTGTTAGGAAGTCGGGCCTTTGGGAGGTGGTCAGGTCATGAGGGTAAAGCCTCATGAGTGGGATCAGTGCCACTGAGGCCGAGGTGGGAGGATTGCTTGAGGCCAGGAGTTAAAGACCAGCCTGGGAAACATAGCAAGACCCCATCTTTGCAAAAAGTAAGTTAACATATACTAGTGAAGCACGGTGGTGCATGCCTGTAGTCCTAGCTACTCAGGAAGGGTCACTTGAGTCCAGGTTGAGGCTACAGTGAGCCATGATGGCACCACTGTGCTCCAGCTTGGGCAACAGAATGAGACCCTGTCTCTGAAAAATATAAAAATAAAAATAAATACACCTGGTGCGGTGGCTCACGCCTGAAATCCCAGCACTTTGGGAGATGGAGGCAGGCAGATCACTTGAGGTCAGGAGTTCGAGACCAGCCTGGCTAACATGGTGAAACCCCATCTCTACTAAAATACAAAAAAATTAGCCAAGGATGGTGGCGGGTGTCTGTAATCCCAGCTAGTCAGGAGGCTGAGGCATGAGAATCACTTGAACCCTGGAGGCAGAGGTTTCAGTGAGCCAAGATCACATCACTGCATTCCAGCCTGGGCAACAGAGTAAGACTCCATCAAAAAAAAAAAAAAAAAAAAAAAGGAAAAATATAAATAAATAAACAAAAAATAAATAAATAAAAAGGAGCCTCTCAGTCCTTCTACCACACATATACTGACCCAGTGAGAAAGAGAGGTCTGTGAACGAGGACACGCCCTCGCCGGGCACCAAACCTGCCAGTGCCTTGCCCTTGGACTTGTGCTGTTCATGAGCTCCCTGGCTATGGTGTTTTGTCAGAGCAGCCCACATGGACTGAGACACTCCCTGTGTCTTCCAGCCCCACTGGCCTCTTGGCTGCTTCTCAAACACCGAGCATGATGCCCCCTCCCTCCCACCTTTGCACTTTGCAGTCCCTCTGCCAGGAACACCCTTTCTACTGTTGTAATTCCCATAGGCCCTCTCTGGAGTGTCCCCCACGCTTGCTCCTATCCCCTCACCCTGCTTCACAGCCTCTGGTCAGCCCCATTAAGCTGATGATTCTGTGGAAAGAGAGCATGGGCTTGCTCAGCCCCTGCAGCCAAATGCAAAGGAAGACCACAAGTCCTCTGAAGAGGAGGTGCCTAGCTCTGGGGGGCCCGGCATGTGCCCTGACCAGGAGAGCCCCTGAATGCGCAGCTGACACTGCCTCCAGGGCTGGCGGGGCCTGGCTGAGGCCGTCCATGGGCAGGAGCCCTCCAACATCCAGCGATCATGGCCATACCCCAGCCCCCATCACGGGCCTGTGTTCTTCAGGCGTGGGGAAGGCACTGTGGGGCAGAGAGTGGGGACAAGAGGGTCAGGCTCAGAGTCCAGGCACTGGTCACTGTGGGATAAGGAGGATGTCCCTGAGGGACGAGTCAGGGTCCACGTAGGAGAAGAAACTGGAACTTGGGGAGCTCGGACGGTGGCCTTCCTGTGACCTTGAGTGAGAGGCAGCTCACTTCCTGGAGCTTCAGCCTCTCATTTGTATAATGGAAGAATGCTTACAGCTTGTCAGACCTCACAGACCTGCTGGTCGGGGAAACACACCATGCAGCTCCCCTGGAGACGGCTGCCAGGGTGCACAGGAGTAAGGTCCCAGGGCTGTGCAGCTCATCGAGCGTGTCCAAGGGTGTGTGTGATGTGTGATGCATTGTGCGTATGTGAGTGTGCACATGCATGGGGATGTGGTGTGATGTGTCATGTGTGCACATGCACGTGGTGTGGTGTGGGGTGTGTGCATGTGCATGTGTGTGCATGTGTGTCAGGCGTAGTGAATGTGTATGTGGTCTGGTGGATACATGTGCCTGTGTATGGGTGTATGTGGATGTGCCTGTGCACGTGTGCATGTGGCTGTGGCATGCATGTGCATGTCTATGTGTGCGTGTGATGCAATTGCTGCCCGCTAAGATTCCTGGGCTGTCCTGTAGCCAGTGGTGGCATGGAGGGAGGCATGGGCAACATATACACTGCAAAAGGCCAAGAGCACCAGACTGGGCCCTGTGCCATGTGGTTGCTGGCTCCAGAGCCAGGATGGGGTGCTTAGGGCTGCCCACTCCCCCTCTGAGAAGGAAGCAGGGATTTTAGGAAGAAAACAGGAAGCCTGTCCTGCTTAGAGCCATACCAGGTGCTGGAGGAAGGCTGTGTTGCATGGGGTCAGAGGGCAACATGCCATTCCCTAAAGCCCTGCTACCCTCAGGCATCTTTAGGATATTCCATTGCCCTCCAGAATGTCAGGATGTCTCTCACTTGTGGAAGAGGAGAGGACATCTCACTTGTGGAAGGGGGGAGGGTTCCTGCCCATAGACGGCATCAGCTCACTGACTCCCAACCTGGACATCTGAGCCCGGCTGGAGGCCAGGAGGAAGCTAGCCTCATGAGTCATACATTCAGGAAACCTTGGGTCTATCCTCCAAGCTGAGCCTTGGGGAGCCTGTGCCATCGCTGTCTGGACCACGCCCATGGAAAGGCACAGATCTGCACAGATGGGAATCCCAGCCAGCAGATTGGCTGGGGGGCCAGCCAGCTGAATGCAAAGCCCCAAAGTCAGTGAACAGCACTGGGTCCTAATCCTAATTGCACCTCCAGCTGCTTCGAGGAGAGGCCTATGAATGAGTGCTGCTCTGGAGTCCCCAAATCTATGGTCTAGGAGCCTGGTCATATACTAGAACTTCCTTCCCTTTTATGGCTGAGTAATATTCCATTGTATGGATAGACCATATTTTGTTTACCCATTCACTCATTGATAGGCATTTAGGTTTTTTCAATTTCTTGACTATTATAAGTAATGCTTTTTGTGTGAATGTGTATTTTCAGTTCTCTCTGGTATATACCTAGGAGCAGAATTGGGTCATAGAGGAACTCCCTGCTTAACTTTCTGAGGAACTGTCAAACTATTCCAAAGTGTCTGCACCATTTTACATTCCCATCAGCAGGATCTGAGGATTTTGATTTCTGCACATCTTCACCAGCACTTGTTATTTTCTGCTTGCTGGTTTTGTTCTAGCCATCCTAGTGGGTGTGAAGCAATGTCTCATTGAGGTTTTCATTTACATTTCCCTGATACCTAAGGTTGTTGCGCATCTTTTCATGTGCTCATTGGCCATTTGCCTCTCTTCCTTGTAGTAATGTCTATTCCATTCTTCCACTCACATTTTAATTGGGTTGTTTGTCTTTTTGTCATTGAGTTGTATGAGTGTTTTATATAGTCTGCATTCAAGTCCCTTATCCAATACATGATTTGCAAATATTTTCCCCCATTCCATGGGTTGTCTTTTCACTTGCTTGATGGTATCCTTTGAGGCATGCAAGATTTTAATTTTGATGAATTCCAAATTATCAGTTTTTTTCTTTGATTCCTTGGCTTTTGATGCCATATCTAAGAGACCATTGCCTAACCCAAGCTCACAAAGATCTACTCTTAATTAGTGGTTTTTTTTTTTTTTTTTGAGACGGAGTTTTGCTCTGTAGCCCGGGCTGGAGTGCAGTGGCCGGATCTCAGCTCACTGCAAGCTCTGCCTCCCGGGTTTACGCCATTCTCCTGCCTCAGCCTCCCGAGTAGCTGGGACTACAGGCACCCGCCACCTCGCCCGGCTAGTTTTTTGTATTTTTAGTAGAGACGGGGTTTCACCGTGTTAGCCAGGATGGTCTCGATCTCCTGACCTCATGATCCACCCGTCTCGGCCTCCCAAAGTGCTGGGATTACAGGCTTGAGCCACCGTGCCCGGCCTTAATTAGTGTTTTTTTTTAACATATATAAGAGTTTTAGAGTTTTAGCTCTTACATCTCGGTCTTTATTTTAATTTTCATAGACGAGGTGAGGCAGGGATCTAATCACATTCTTTTGCATGTGGAAATCCAGTTATTCCAGCACCATCTGTTGCAGACTGTTCTTTCCCCTTTGAATAGTCCTGGCACCTTTACTGCAAATCAGTTGGCCCTAGATGTATGAATTTATTTCTGGGCTCTTTATTCTATTCCGTTGTTCCATATGTCTGTCTTTATGCCAGTGTCACACTGTTTTGATTATTATAGTTTTGTAGTGTTTTGAAATTACAACATGTGAGCCCTCCTGCTTATCTTTCTTTTCAAGGTTATTTTGGCTATTTGGAGGCAATTACAGTTCCATATCACTTTTAGGATTAGCTCATCAATTTCTGCAAAAAACAAAGCTTAGATTTTTAGAAATTGTGTTGAATGCATAGATCAGTTTGGGAAATATTGTTCTACTAATATTGTGTCTTCTGATCCATGAACATAGGATATCTTCCCATTTAGGTCTTTAATTTCTTTCATGACATTTTGTAGTTTTCAGCATACAAATCTTGCACTTCTTTTGTTAAATGTATTCCTAAGTATTTTATTCTTTTTGATGCTGTTGTGAATGAAATTTTTTTATTAATCTCATTTTTGAATTATTTGTCACTAGTGTATAGAAACACAAATGAAGCCGGGTGCAGTGGCTCATGCCTGTAATCCCAGCACTCTGGGAGACCGAGACAGGGAGATCACTGGAGGTCAGGGGCTCAAGACCACCCTGGCCAACATGATAAAACCCTGTCTTTACTACAAATACAAAAATTAGCCAGGCATGGTGGTGCACACCTATAGTCCCAGCTACTCAGGAGGCTGAGGAACAAGAATCCCTTAAGCCCAGGAGACGGAGGTTGCAATGAGCTGAGATCACACCAGTACACTCCAGCCTGAGCAGCAGAGTGAAACTCTGTCTCAAAAACACACACACACATACGCGCGTGCACACACATACACACACAAATTATTTTTAATATGAATCTTGTACTCTGTAACCTTGCTGGAGTTGTTTATCAGTTCTAATATATTTTTTATTTGCAGATTCTTAGGGCATTCTACATATAAGATAGTTTTATTTCTTCCTTCCAATCTGGATGCACTTTTTTCATTTTTCTTCCTTAATTGCCCTGGCCAGAGCCTCCGGTTCCATGATGAATAGCAGAGTTGAGAGTGGACAAACAGCTTTCAGTCTTTCACCACCAGATAGGATGTTAGCTGCAGGTAGGCCCATCTTGCTTTTGAACTTAGTAGTGCTAGATGTGAGAAAAACTTTGTTCACATAAATAAATAGATAAAAATGGGAACACTTAGTTATCATGCATCTCTCAATTCTTTGAATGTTTTTAGAGTTATGTATGCCAAAAATCACATGGTGGCCTATCATCAAAATGTGGAAAAAGCCTATCAGCACATGACTCAGTTAGGTCCTCCTTAAAGTTTAAGGAAAACAGGGAATTAAAGGTGCCTGATTTTCACAAGTCCCAGTCATTATCAATAGCTCCCACTCTTGGTTTTTGGGAGAAACTCCCTAGGGTTTGGCATACTCCAGGAAGATCCAGGAGTCTCCTGGAACAAGAGCTGGGACCCTTGGGGGTCTCCCATGGGTCTGGTGTGTGACAGCATCCCGATAGCACATGCCACAGGTATACATGTGGTGCAAATGCACACAGTCAGTCCCCTGTGAAAGCACAGAGATGCACTCCGCCACACAGCACATGTTTAGAAATGATGTGTTAAGTCAGTGACCTAAAGACAATGGTACATTCCTCAGGGAATCCCAGGAGGGCTTCCCAGGGGAGGTGACCCCTGGGCTGAATCTTGAAGGATTTTCTTTCTTTAAAACACACATATCCAGTACTTTCCAGGCACTGTTTAAGTGTTCGACACACCGTGGCCAGTTGAATCCTAACGCCCATCTGATGAGGCCTGCAGTGCAGTGACCCTGTTTTACAAATGAGGAAGCTGAAGCACTGTGACAAAACAGAGACTTGAACCTTGGCAACCTGGCTGCAAAGTCCCCAGGCAGAGGGGACAGCCCATGCCAAGGTTGGGGCTGATGTGGGGGTGAGCAGAGCCCTCAGGCAGGCCCAGCAATGACGGGGCCTAGCTGGAGCATACAGTTTAGGAATCACTGGAGGAACCCGGAGCCCGCAGGGAAGGCAGGTGCAGCCTGGGAGGAAGCAGAGAGGGTAGGACTCTAGAGGATACCCCATCCCCATGTATGCATCCCTCCAGGCAGGGCGGGGATGGATCTGCGTGGTCACTGAGAATTTCTCAATGGAGCTATTGGATTAATGCCGCAGGCTCTCCAGGGGCAAGTGGGCCCCACAGATGCCCAGGTCCTGCCCCAAGGTGCTGACATTCGGTGGGGGCAGGGAGCCCCCGTTTCGGGTTGCTTTCCTGCTGCTATGCCAGCCTCTCTGCAAAGGGCTGAACTCCCACTGCGCTTCTAGCCTCCCCTCCCACCCCACTCACCTCCCCTCAACCCTCTCCTTCTCCCCTTCTCTCATCCTACTACCCCCTTCTCCTCCCCTTTCTGATGGAGGAACACAGTCTGGGACCCTTCCTACCTCCTCATGGCTTAAATAGGTTTAAGTAGGAAAGGGGAAGTACCGGCTCCTCCCTCCTGCTGCCACAGAGACTCAGAAATGCTTGGAGTCCTGGTGGCCTGGGAGGAAGGAGCCCGTCGGGTGCCTCAGAGAGAGGCCTGCTCAGGAGGCCATTGTGGAGGCCCTGGCCATGCTCTCCATAATCATCTGATTGGATTAGGGTCAGGGCAACCCTAATCATGTCAAAGGTCACCCCAGGCTTTGTGGCAGGGGCCGCGGGGTGCCTGGCCACCCCTGCCAAGATGGCCTTGTTGAACACAGTTAAAAACCCTCAGCCAGCTGTGAGGAGAGGGGCCCAGCCTCCTGTGTGTGTGTGCACATGAGTGTGCACCCTAGTGTGTGCATTGTGAGGGGTGCATGTGTGTGCCTATATGTGCACATATGCCATATATGTGCATGCCTCTGTGTATGCATGTGCATGTGTGAGTGCGTGTGCATGAGTGTGAACATATGAAGGAAGGAACTTCATATCCTCACACCTCCTGCTTTCAGCCCCATCTGCCATCCACCTGGGCTGGGACTGGGGGCTGGGGCCACCAGACTGAGGCTGGGAGAAACCATCAGTCCTTGGAACATGGGGCTCTGCCACAGAAGCTGAGCCTGGTCTCTGAAGAGCTCTCTCTTCTGGGGTCCAAAAGGAGCAGGACATTCAACCTGCCTGGGGCAGAAAGCATTTGAGGAATTTTAAGTGCATGGAGACTGGGCACACCATGCAGCTTCTCTGTCCCCTGCCGCAGGCCCCAGGCACCGGGAGGGCTCACTTCCCTGGAGAGTTGGAGACACTCCACTCTTGACCCCTGGCAAGGTAAAGCTGCCATGGATACAGGTACAGAGAAAGGGCAGGGATGGCTGCAGTAGATGCAGCAACCCAGGGCCCAGCATCTGGATCTCAGGCAGCATGTGGCTCTGCAGAGAGCCTGGCCTGCTCTAGGCCAGGTGGGGTATGTGCTCCTTAGAGAAAGGGACGGAGGCCAGGAGCGGGTGAGGCCTGGAGCCTAGGGATGCCACCTGTGCTCACACACTTGGTGCCCTCTAACATGGGCTGGGCCCAGGAGTCCCCCCAGGTCCTGGCACCTGCCAGATGGGCTGGGGGGAGCGTAGTGGCAGGGGGAGGTATGCAATCTCTTGTGCTTCCCAAGTAAGTGTGCTTCCCACAACTCCTTGTGGACACTTCCCAGAGCCCTGGGGTTTGCTTCTTCCTTCCCAGTGTGGGTGGGGCCTGCAGCAGTGGCCTTCCCACTCAGCCTTCACACACCACCCTCTCTTCAAGCATTTCCAGTCCCCTCTGGGGACTGTGAACCCCAGGGTATCCCCACTCAAAGCACAGGGCCAGATTCCTGGTTGGTGCCCCAGGACCCCTCCAGCCCCAAAGGGTGGGGAGAGTAATGAAAGGGTTCCTGCACACCACATGTCAGTAAGCCTTGCTGGGTGCCCCACAAGTCCCCCATCATCTCCCCAATGTCATCCCCAGTCAAGAGACAGCCCAGCCTCCTCTCCTCCCGGCAGAGTCCCCAGGAGCCCCTCGGGGTGGTCCACCTCCTCCCTGTGTGTCCCCTGCCTATGAGGGCCGGCATAGGGGTGGGGCCTGCCTGCTAGGACATGGGGACACAGAGGGCAGCTCTTTAGGGAACCAGCGTCCCCAAATCCAGGTTGCGACCCTTGACCCCCCCCATCGGAAAGTGTTGCCGTTTAAGCTGCGTTGGATTGGGGGGCTCCCCTGGCTCCAGCGGCCTCTCTGGTGTATCATTAACTCTCCCCAGTGGGAGGGGAACCCCGGCTGACTCCCCGCCGCGTCCGGCTGGGAGCACAATATCCCGGCGACGGCGACAAGATTAAGCACAAGGGGAGAGTGCAAATGCGCGGGCGGTTCACACGCCCTTCGCGGTGCTGAATTAAAGCGTCTGAATGGGGATTTCCCCTCGCGCCCGACGGCCTGGCGCGCGGCGCATACTTCCAGGTTGCTATGACTGGCCTGCGCTCGCCTAATCACCGACCAGGGGGAAATTCATATAAAATATCGCCGGCCATTGTGGGCCTAACTTGGCGTGACAGTGGCGCACAAAGCCGGATTCAAGCGCCCCAGCGGGTCAGCACGGCTCCCGGCCGCGCGGGCCGCCCGGCGGTGTCAGGGGCCGTGGCCGCGGTGGGGCGCGAGCCGCATTCCGCTCTCAGGTGGCTCCGGGGCCTTTTGTGCAGGCCATGATTACCAAATGCCACCGCGACACCCCCTCCTGGCCGCCTGGCTCCTCCTGGGGCCGCAGGAATGAGGGAAAGTGGGCAGCCCCTGAGGGGAGGCGCCCGGGCGTCGGCTCCGGAGGGGACAGGGGCGCGGGCTGAGTCCCCCTGTGTGCCGCACAGCAAAGGGTCTTCTCCTTCCCCTGTGCTCGGGCCTCAGTGGGGGAAGAGGGCCCACCCGTTGCTGCTCTGGAAGCCTGTTGTGGCCTCCCGATGGGCACGAGAAGGATTTTGCCAGTCTGGTCAGGTGGTCCTAGCTGGGATCCAAGGCACCCCCTCACTCAGCCAGCCCCTTCCAGCAGCTGTGGCCTCAGCAGGCAGGAGATGAGGGCAGCACTAGCAGAGAGGGACCCAATGCATTCGGGGTGGCCATTGTCCCCACAACTCTATGGGTCCCACGTGTGTGGTGGGGGTGTGGTAATTATACAGGGTGCAGTGTGCACGGGGGGACTGGGTTCGCTGTGACCCTCCATCCACCAAGATGCCTGAAGGCCAGTCCCTGGAGTACAGGGAGACTGCTCCTCACTGGTGCTGCAAAGGGCTGGCAGATCAGGCTGGGGCAAGGCCTGGGGGATGGGGCATTTGCCCTGCAGACCTGGGGAGAGAAGCTGGCTGCAGTAGGGTGCACTTGGGGGGCAGAAGGAATTTTTTGTCACAGTGAAGGTGAGAACTTCTCAGTGGAGATTCAGCAGTTTTTCTCCTGGGCAGTGGGCAATGTTGGGAATCTGGGCCCCTAGCACCTGGCTGAGCTGGCCACCATGGGGTCCCGCCCTCGGCCTGTGCTTCCCTGCTGGAGCTGGGGGTGTCCAGTCAGACCATCAGCATTGCCAGGGGAAAGAGACGAAGCCACAGGTTTCCAGGGGCTGGGGACAGCATTGGAGGGCCCCAGGAGACATGACCAGGTGAGCATGGGTCAACATCAAGAAGCAGACTGGGCACAGGCGGCATTCCAAGCTCCTAGGAAAGGAGGTGTCAGCTGCCCCAGGATGGGGCCACAGAAGCAGAACCACAGCCCCGTTCCCAGGCTGAGCAGCCCAGCCACCAGCTGCCAGCAGCCAGGGCCCTGAATCCCAGAGCCTGTGACCAAGGTGCCCACCTCCAGGAAGAGGCCAGGCCAGAGACCCAGTGACCACTGTCCACTCATGGGGGGATGGCCATCAGCATATCAGAGACACCCCCCACCCCCTTCTCCTGGCAGGCTCCTATTCAGGGTCTTGTCCAGGGTCCCATATAGCCCTTACAAAGTCATGGCCAAGCTGTCCATAGCCTCCATTCTGGTCACAGCCCAGAGGAGGGGTCAGCACAGAATGGAATCTGACCTTGGGAGATCTCACCTCTGTTGATGTGTCAGAATCACTGGAGACCCTCCCCCAGCCATGATCATTGTTAGAAGCCTCCAGTCCTAGTTCCCTGCTGGGCTTCCCAGAGGGGCCAACCTGGGTGAAGCCCTTCAGACTGAGCACTCTGCCTCCCTGAGGAGCTGGATTTCATTGTCCTATGGTTGCATTTAACAACAATCCCCTCCCCCTACCCAGAACTTTCCCTCCTTCAAGTTGTTTGTCCCTCAGAAAAGCCACTCAGGAGTCCCCTCTGGACCAACAGGCATGTCCCAGGAGCCCAGGAGTTCCGGACTGTCCTTCTCTTCTTGCTCTGCATCAGCCCCGACAGCCTTTCCACAGATAGGCATGCCCCTCTCAGCCATGCAGTGGGGGCCCAGCCAGGCAGGTGGGCTCCCTGCTCCCTTGAGCTACAGCCATGGAAACACCAGCCATGGGAACACCCATTGGAGCTGCAGGAGCCTGTAATGATGGGTTCAGGGACCTCTCTTGTGACCCCTCTGTCTGGGCTCTGCACTCACTGCTGTGCAGCCTGGGGCCCGTGGCTGACCCTCTCTGAGCCATCTTCCTGTCAGGGCCACTTCTCTCATTAGTTAATACAAGGATAGGCTTGGACCTGCTTTTCCCACTGTCACCCCAGAGCAGGGAAGCCTCCATGCTGTGCTCCCTCAGCACCTACCTTCTGAGCACACACCTGTCCCTGCTGAAATGCTTCCTGGGTCACCTCCCCATAGGAAGGTCAGCTCTGAGGGGACAGAGGCTGCAGGCTTCTTTGCCACTTAAAAGACAGTCACTGCTTAATAAATAGTGGCAACTGAGCAACTTTAGTAAAATGTGAAAGACAAGGATTTTGGAATGATTTGGGCAAATGTTCAACATTTAAGAATTTGGAAACATGGCCGGGCACGGTGGCTCACGCCTGTAATCCTAGCACTTTGGGAGGCCGAGATGGGTGGATCACGAGGTCAGGAGACTGAGACCATCCTGGCTAACATGGTGAAACCCTTTCTCTACTAAAAATACAAAAAAATTAGCTGGGCATGGTGGCGGGCGCCTGTAGTCCCAGCTACTCAGGAGGCTGAGGCAGGAGAATGGCATGAACCTGGGACGCGGAGCTTGCAGTGAGCCGAGATCGTGCCACTGCACTCCAGCCTGGGCAACAGAGCAAGACTCCATCTCAAAAAAAAAAAAAAAAAAAAGAATTTGGAAACATATCCTTCCTGTTTGATGTTCAAAGGTCCTTTTTTGAAATTATGATGGTAGATATTTTATACATATATATGTATAATATCTACCATATATCTACATATCTATATCTGTCTATGTATAGAGAGATATATCTATATCTATCCATCTATCTATCTATCTATCTATCTATCTATCTATCTATCTATCTATATCTTTTCCTCTCTCAACAAAATAAAAACACTTGGCAGTCCTCTGTTAGTCCCCAGATGCTCTCTGATACTTGCAAAGCCCATTAAATCCAAATCTAGAAACAAAGGATTGTTAAGATCCCTCTAGTCCAAAAGTTCTGAGATGCAAGAGACAAAGGAACCATCAAAGCTAATCTCATGATTCCCTGCATCCGACAACTGCACTGCCCTCAGCTGTGATGCAGCCTTGCCTGGCAGCTCTTCTGCCTTTCCCTAAATGCCCACCTCTTACCACCTAGAACTCCCTCACCTTCTCAGACTTTATCCATCCATCCATCCATCATCCACTCATCCATCATGCATAATTCACCATCCATCAATCCATCATTCATCCATCCATCCATCATCATCATCCATTTATCCATCATGCATGATCTACCATCCATCAATTCATCCATCCGTCCATCCACCATCCAACATCCATCCATCTATCCATCCGTCTATGTGCCATCCATCAATCTATCATCCATCTATCCATCCACTGTCCATTGTCCGTCCATCCAGCATCCATCAATATCATTCATCCATCCATCTATCCATCCATCCACCATCCATCATCATCCATCTATCCACCATCCCTCAATCCATCATCTATCCACCCACCCATCCATCTACCCACTATTCATCGCCCCTCCATCCCAGGCCTGCCTCAGAGCTCATGTTGTCAAGCCTTGCTGTGTGTCCTTGTCCTCTCTACTACCTCCCTTGTGAACTGTAAGCTCCCAAAAGCACGTGATTTAGCACAGTCCCAGGAAAAAAGCCTAACACACACACCAGCAAAGCCTCCCACTAGAGATAGGGAAGGCTTCCCCTGGTTCATTCTCCTTACCAAGGCAAGGACTCTCTTCTCCTGAAAGATTGTCATCCAACCTCTGTTTTATTTATCACCAGGACAGGAACTCCTTCAACTTTCAGAAGGCCTAAGTTGTTAGAAATTTTATCATATTGAGCAGCAGTCCACTTTCTGGAGGATTTTTTTTTCTTTTGATGGAGTCTCCCTCTGTTGCCAGGCTGGAGTGCAATGGCGTGACCTCAGCTCACTGCAACCTCCGCCTCCCGGGTTCAAGTGATTCTCCCACCTCAGCCTCTTAAGTAGCTGTGACTACAGGCGCACACCAACACGCTCCACTAATTTTCGTATTTTTAATAGAGACGGGGTTTCACCATATTGGCCAGGATGGTCTCGATCTCTTGATCTCATGATCTGCCCACCTCAGCCCCCGCAGAGTGCTGGGATTACAGCCGTGAGCCACCATGCCCAGCCTCTGGAGGATTTTTTGTCTGTGGTTCTTGAGAGTGGGCACCTTGCTTCTTATTCATCTCATATTCCTAGTTCAGCCCAGTGCCTGGCTCATTAGGGATTCTCAGATCCTGGATGGATGGTTGAATGGATGGATGGATGGATGATGGTTGGATGGTGGGTGGTGGATAGATGGATGAATGGATGATGGGTGGATGATGGATGAATGGTGATGGATAAATGGTGATGGATGGATTAGAGATGGATGGATGATGGGCAACAGATAGATGATGAATGGACAGACGATGAAGGGGATGATGGATGGATGATGGTTGAATGATGGATGGGTGATGAATTGATGATGATGGATGATGAATGAATGATGGGTGAATGGATGGATGAGTGATGGTAGATGGTGGATGATGGGTAATGGATGGACAATGGATGGATTGGTGGATGGATGGATGGATGGATGGATGGATGGATGGATGGTGGATGATGATGGATGATAGATGTATAGATAATGTATGGATATGGATGATGAATGGATGAATGGTGGATGATGGATGATATATGGATGATGGATAGATGTGGATGATGGATGGATGGATAATGGATGATGGATGGATGTAGATGACAGATGATGGATGATGGGTGGATGGATAGATGGGTGGTGGATGGTGGATGATGGTAGATGATAGATAATAGATATATGGAGGATAGATGGATGGATGGATGGTGAATGGATAGATGAATTGATAGGTGGATAGGTGGTAGGTGGTGGTAGATGATGGATGATAGGTAATGGATGGATGGATGGATGGATGGATGGATGGATGGATGGATGGATGGTGGATGATGCACGATAGATGAATGGATAGATGGAGGATGTAGATGACGGATGGATGAATGAACGAAAGGAAGGAAAGATAGATAATTGGTACTTTGGATGAATTCAGTAAATAACTGCTAAATGAGATGACAACAAGTTTCTGGGAAAGATGGTTTTCCCAAGTGGAAGATACTTCCCTTACAGAACAATTTTGTTATGCGGTTTCCTTTCTTCTTCCTTTCTCTGACACCTGATTGCTGTGTTAGAATAAAAGTCTTGGGCCTGAATAGAGCAGGCCTTAGGTGACTAAAAAAATTCAACCAGGCTCCTTCCCAGGTGACTTGGCCAAATTGGCAGCATTTGTGTCTAAGCACCCTGCCTCCCAGTAGCCTGTGTCCCATTCCAGTGGGACCTCTGACAGTCCACTCTAATGAAGGCATTTTCCTGCTGACTGGGATGATTCCCTGGCCTTCTGGGATGGCTGGCACTTCCCACAGGCAAGATGCCTCTGTTTCACCCCCATAGATGCCTCTGTTGTGTCAACAAAAGCAGAAACCCCTGACAAAGGTGTTTGTGGCAGAGAACTTGGCTTCCGTGGAGGCTGGCTGCCAGGACTCCAGAGCCTGGACGTGAGCCCTGGCCTCAGGGGAGCCCTGAATCGGCTCCTCTGTAAACAGAGATGACTCTGGGCAGTGGTTCATAACCTGTGTGCTTCAAACGCCTGTGGAAATCTGATCAAAGCAATGTATTCTCTCTCCAGAACGACGCCCGTGCTCCCAGATATACCCCATCGTTGTGCTATTTTGGGAGGGTAGTGAAAAGATTCCCCCTAGAACGTTGGGTGGAATCCATCCCATAGGCTTAAATCTCCTGTCGCTGTGGCTGCCACTTGGACATTCTGGGGGTCTTCCTTCTGTATGGTTTCAGGACATTTTTTAACTTTTTATTTATTTTATTTTATTATTTTTGTATCAGAGATGAGGTCTCATTCTGTCTTCCAGGCTGGAGTACAATGGTGTGAACACAGCTCACTACAGCCTTGAAGTCCTGGGCTCGAGCAATCCTCCTGCCTCAGCAGCCCGAGTAGCTAGGACTACAGATGCACGCCACCGTGTCCAGCTCATTTATGTTTATGTTTTTTTTTTTTTAAGAAAGGGGGTCTTGCTATGTTGCCCAGGCTTAACTTTTTATTTTGAAATAACTTCAGACTTACATAAACATTGCAGGAGTGGCACTGAGAGCCCTGGGTCCCCTTGCCCAACCCTGTGGTACATAACCATGCCAATTGTTCAAAACTAAGTGTGTTCTATTCACCACACTCTGGACGTCACTCAGCTTTCCTTCATTTTTCTATCAAGATCCCTTTTCTGTCCCAGAACCCCTTCCTGGGTCCCTTGTCACTTTTGGTGATGCCATGCCTCTGGCTCCTCCGCTCTTCCCTGTCCCTCATGCCCCTGAGACCTCTGAGGAGCACAATTAGGCATTTTGCAGAACAGCCATCAATTTGGGTTGGTCTGATGTCTCCCGACAATTAGATGCAGGCTGTGCATTTTGGGCGAGAATACCTCGAAGGCTGTATGTGGCCTTCATGCATCATCCCTGGAGCCACATGGTATTGTGTGTCCCATTTCCGGCAAGGTTAACTCAGTCCCCAGCATAAGGTGGCATCTGCCAGACTTCTCCAGTGCACAATTAAGGCTTTTCCCATTGTGCTTGATAAACACTGTGAGCAGTTGTGGAACTGCTTGGAGACCTTGTGGCTTCAACTTTAATGCAGCCTCTCTTTGCCAGAACATAGGGTCTCATGTTTTTCTGGCCTGTGGTCTTTCAGCCTGCAGCTTCTACTTTGGCCTCGGATGAGGGTGTCTGTCCTGGGATCCAAGCCTCTCTGCAGAGACTTCTTGTCTTCAGTCTTCACCAGTAAATTGAAGGCCTGCACCAGGGTTTTCACACCTGGCAGGGAGCTCCACCTCCACACGTGATGGAAGGGAAAATCAAGGTTCAGCCAGCTGGTGACCAAATTGAGCAAGAATTAGCTCTTTTCTTTCCAAGTGGAAGCCCTGAGCACCACCTGCCCTTGCCCTCGAGTGTGTCTGGCTATTGGGACTGTTTGCCTGAGTTTTGATAAGCAGGGATCTCCAAGCCCTTGTTATGGGTAGGGCATGAGTGAGGCAGAGAGAGCCCTAGCCTCAGGCTCTGGTTCTCCTCTTATCAGGAGCTCAGGAGCAAGAGGGAGGGGCTGGCCTTGGAGACAGACTCCTGTAGTAGCCAGCCCACCAGGTGGGAAGGCAGGCTCAGCTGGAGTAGGGTATTCAGGGCGTGGGATGTCCAGGCCATTTGGGAGTGAGAGGGTCCAGCCAGGAGGGCAGGTGGAGCTGTGTGCCATGCGTGAGGCCAGGAGCACCCAGGACACTCCTCAACCCTGCCCTCTCAAGCTGCCCTGGAAGGGAAGCAGGGCAGATGGCAGGGGAGGGGTGCTGACTAGGGAGTGGACGACCTGAGGATGACAAGAGAGGCCTCAGGCCTGGAGGCACAGAGAGGAAGTGCTCTGCATCCAGCCACACGTAAATTCACTCAGGGGCAGTGGGTTCAGCAAAGGCCCCTCCAGGCCTGTCTGTGAACTGATCAGTTGTGTCAGGGAAGTAACATGGGGTTGGGGGTGGCGGCTTCAAGTTTCCTGGAGAGGTGAGGAGGAGGTGGTTGCCTAGCTGCTCCCTGGGAAAGGAAAGAGCAGAAGTTGCATGATGGGCCTGGGTGACCATCTGCACCCAGGGGCAAGGGTGGGCCTGCTGTGGGTAGGCTCAGACCCTCCTGGTTCCCTGACTCAGCCCAGGGCTCCTGCCCTTCACTCTGGCCCCAGGAAATATCTATGGGCTGGGCCTTGTGCTCCAGATTGGAAATAAAAGGTATGCCAAACAGTTCCTGCCCATAGGCAGCCAGGACTGGGGAGGGAGTCAGTGGGCAAATCTTCCTGGTTGGGGAGGGGCAGCCAGGTGTAGCGGACACCCAGTCCCTGGCCGCTCCCCTCAGAGCAGGCAGGGGCACAGCAGGTCCAACCTGAGCCAAGTAAGGAACTGGAAAGAGCCCAAGGGGAGGACAAAGGGCTGAGTGCGGCCTGAGGCCAGGGAGCGGCATTGAGGTCAGGAGAGGAGATAGATCCAGAGGGGGCCTGGCATGTTCAGATTGGCATTGGGCAAAGACCTCAGCCTGCAGAGAGTGTGTTGCGAGGGAGAGGTGTACATCTGTGTGTATGCATGTGTTTGCGTGTGGTGGGTTGTGGATGCATATGTGCATCCATGGGAGGTGTGCATGTGTGTGGTGTGTATGGTGTGCATGCATGCATATGTATATGTGTGCGCGTGTATGGTGTGCATGCATGCATATGTATATGTGTGCGCATGTGTGTGTGTGTGCACGTGCATGGGGCATGCATGTGGGGGAGTGTGCATGTATGTGCGTGTGTATTCATGTATGTGTATGTGTTGTGTGGTGTGTGTGTATTTGTGTGTGTGCATGTGTGTGTGGTGGGGTGTGTATATGTGGGGGGTGTGCATGCATGTGTGTGCATGTGTATGGTATGTGTGGTATGCCTGCATGGTGTGCATGTGTGTGTGGGATGTGCATGTATGTGAGTGCACGTGTATGCTGTGCTTGCATGCATGTGTATATGTGTTCATGCATGTAGTGGGGTGTGCATGTGTGCTTAGGTATGTGGTGGGGTGTGCATGTGTGTGCATGTATGATGTGTGCATGTGTTTGGTGTGCATGCCTATATGTGTGTGTTTGCATGTGTGCGTGCATGTGCATCAGGTGGGGTGTGCATGCGTGTATGGTATGCATGGGTCTGTGTGTGCGTGCATCTGTGCATGTGGCTGTGCATGCATGTGGTGGAAGGAGGAAGCTGGAAGCTGGGGCCTCCTAGGGGCCTCTTCATGGCAAGGTGGGAGATGGACCCACAGATAAGAACCAGGAGGGGCAAATTGGCTAAGAGGCCCACCTGGGAAGGCCACCTGGGAAGGCCAGAGTAGCTTGGGCAACTGGGGCTGTTTCAGGACTGGACAGTCTCTGACCAGCAAGCAGAGCCCTTCCTGAGCTGGTGGTGGGAAGTGGATACAGAAGAAATGGAGAGTTTTCTTCTGGGCTTGTGGCTGGATGCAGTGGGTGTCCAGGCCTGACTTGGACAGGGCCCTAGGGAGGGGATGGGGCTGCTGGGACCTGCCATCAGGGAACTGTTGGCCAATCCACAGAAGAGTCAACCAAAGCAGGCCCAAAGGGCTCAGGGGGCTTTGCTAGCAGCCAGGGGGACGGGGGACGCCAATGCAAAGCCACAGCCTCGAATACCTTCTACTTTGTATGTTCTTGGTACGGGAGCAAACGTGCGTTCTTCTGTGCTGGTTGTGTGTGGATGTGTGTTGGGCTGTGTGGGAACGTCTGAGTGTGTGCACACTCACTCATGCCTTTCTGTCCCTGCCGGCCTGGGCTCAAGGACATCACAAGCCCCAGGGGCTGCTCTCTCAGTCCTCTCCTAGGCAGCCTGCAACCACATGCCTGTGTTCCTGAGTTACGCCATTCTTGCAATGCTATAAAGAAACACTTGAGTCTGGCAATTTATAGGAAAAGATGTTTAATTGGCTCACGGCACTGCAGGCTGCACAGGAAGTGTGGCTCTTGCTTCTGCTTCTAGGAGGCTAGGAAGCTTTCAATCATGGCGGAAGGCAAAGGGGGAGCAGGCGTGTCACATGGTGAGAGCAGCAGGAGAGAGTGTGGGGGAGGAGGTGCCACACACTTTTAAACAACAAGATCTTGCAAGAACTCACTTGTAATCTCAACGATAGCACTAAGCCATGGGACCCACCCCCCATGACCCAGTCACCTCTACCAGGCCCCACCGCAGCCCTGGATATCACACTTTAACATGAGATCTGGGCGGGGACAAATATCCAGACTACATCAGCCCCATCCACCGGAGGATGAAAGCTCTCTGGATATCCAGGTGTCAGAGGAGGTCACAGCCCCCTATGATGACTCTGTTGTGACCCTGAGGGGATGTGCATCAGGTGGGGTGTGCATGCGTGTATGGTATGCATGGGTCTGTGTGTGCGTGCATCTGTGCATGTGGCTGTGCATGCATGTGGTGGAAGGAGGAAGCTGGAAGCTGGGGCCTCCTAGGGGCCTCTTCATGGCAAGGTGGGAGATGGACCCACAGATAAGAACCAGGAGGGGCAAATTGGCTAAGAGGCCCACCTGGGAAGGCCACCTGGGAAGGCCAGAGTAGCTTGGGCAACTGGGGCTGTTTCAGGACTGGACAGTCTCTGACCAGCAAGCAGAGCCCTTCCTGAGCTGGTGGTGGGAAGTGGATACAGAATTGCGGGCCTTTACCGAGGAGGAGCAGGGGGACACAGTGGGACACAGCCCTGTATTCCCCGCCTTGATCCATGGGAGGACCCTGGCTCCAGGAGAACCTCAGGCTTCCTTCTGTCCCCATCGAGAGGGCCCATCAGAGCTCTCTTCTCCCTCCTGCTCTCCCAGGGCCTCGAGGGGAGAGAGAAGGTCAGAGCCAAGGAAAGGTGGGGGCCCAGGACCCTCCCACAACAGAAGCAGAGACACGCAGGAACCTGTCCCAGGACACACCCAGCCCCCCGAGGCCAGGCCGAGGCTCAGGGGCTCCAAAGCCCAGGTGTCTTCTTGCTAGGTCTGTAAGATCCCTGCCCAGTAGCAGGTCGGGCTCTTTCCTGGTTGGCTCCCTGTTGCCTCCCCAGCTCAGACTGCAATGCTTGGCAAACAGCAGGCACTCTGTTCCTCACCTGTGTGGGAGGGTGGGTCCAAAGTGAGTGCCTGTCTTTTTTTTATTTTGTTTTTTTGAGACAGGTTCTCACTCTGTTGCCCAGGCTGGAGTGCAGTGGTGTAATCATACCTCACTGCAGCCTCGAACTCTTGAACTCAAGTGATCTTCCTGCCTCAGCTTCCTGAGTAGCTGGGATTATAGGCCCCCAGCCTTTTATCAATGAAAACAGGGCCTGGCCAGGCCCACCCCTCTCCTCGTGCCCTTGCAGAAGTGTCTGCATACACCCACCCCTAAGACACGGCTCATTCTTTCAACTTGTCTGGGGAAGCCTGGCTGGGGGTCTGGCCTTTGCAAAGCCCACACCACCCCTCATTCCCAGCCCTCTGATCCTAGCCTCCAGAGCTTTCTCCTAAATTCCAGCCCTCCCCAACCACCCTTCTGCACAAGCAATGCTACTTCCCCAACTCAGCCTCTATTTCCCTTTTTGGGGAAGAAGGAAGCTGTGTACAAGGACCCAGGCAGCTCCAATGTCAGCAGCAGCAGACACCCTGCAGCCTTCCAAGCTGTAGGCAGGGGAATTTGGGTCACTGGGGCTGGCCTGGGGAGGCAGGCGCTGGAGGCCACTGGTCTTGAGAAGATTCCAGAAGAGGTGGCCCTACGGCTCAGCCATGCAAGTGCCGGTGCTTGGGGTGGAGGAAGGAAATGGCAAGAGGCACAGCAGAGGTGGGCGTGTGCGGGGTGGAGCCACACTCTGGGGTCTGCACCCCAGGCTGTCTGGGCAGCAGAAGGAAGTGGCTCTTGTCTGGTTTTACCTGTCTTCATTCAGTTGTATGATTATTTTGAGATCCTTCATGCTATTTTTCTTGTTATTCCTAAATTAAATGCTGTTATGGACTTGCCACTGTTTTTTAACCATCCCCGTTGATGGACATTGGGGTACTTCCAGTTTATGGCTTGTGTGAACATTTGCTTACAAGTCTGTGCACAGACACAGGTTTCCTCTGGGGCAAGCCTAACGGCTGGTGTACGTTTACCCTTGAAGACACTGCCAAAGTGCCTTCCAAGAGGATTGCACCTTTCCCCTCCATCCAGCTGTGAATAAGGGTCAGGGTCTGATTTCTCCACATCCTTGCCAACACTTGCTACTCTTTGACCCTTTGATTGCAGCTGTCCCCGTAGGTGTGAGGCAACCCCTCATTGGGTTTTTTGATTTGCATATCCCCAGGATGGGTGATGTCGACGATCTTTCCAGGTACACGCTGGCCTTCCTTGTGCCTTTTTTTTAAAGACAGGGTCTTGCTCTATCACCCAGGCTGGAGTGTGATCATAGCAGCCTCAAACTCCTGGGCTCTAGCAATCCTCCCACCTCCACTTCCTGAATAGCTGGGACTACAGGCGCACACCACTGCACCTTGCTAATTTTTAAATATTCTTGTAGAGATGGGGTCTCGCTACATTGCCAAGGCTGGTCTCAAACTCCTGGGCTCAAGCAATCCTCCCACCTCCGCCTCCCAAAGGGCTGGGATTACAGGTATAAGCCACCTTGCCCAGCTGTTTGTTTTTTGAGACAGGGCTGGAATGCAGTGGTGCTATCATGGCTCACTGCAGCCTCAACTTCCTGGGCTCAAGTGATCCTCCCACCTCAGCCTCCCAAGTAGCTGGGGCCACACCCAGTTAATATTTTTAATTTTTGTAGAGATGGGGTCTTGCTATGTTGAAAAGGCTGTCCTGGTCTCAAGCAGTCCTTCTACCATATCCTCTCAAAGTGCTGGGATTACAGGCATGAGCCACTGTACCTAGCCAAAGTTGATTGTTAAAAAGAGCCTGGTACCGACCTCCCCTCTCTCTGGCTTCTGTCACCATGTAATTTCTTGCACACACTGGTTCCCCTTTACCCCCCCCCCCCCCCCCTCCCCCCCCCCCCCCCCCCCCGCTTTCCCTTCTGCCACAAGTAGAAACAGCCTGAGGCCCTTGCCAGAGGCAGTTGCTGGAGCCATACTTCTGTGTAGCCTGTAGATCCGTGAACCAAGTAAGCCTCTTTGCCTTATACACCACCCAACCTCAGGAGTTCCTTTACAGCAATGCAAATGGGCTAAGACCCCTGCCCTGCCCAAGGCGGTCCTTTGAGCTGAGCCCTGTTAACCCTGCATCTCTCCTTTCTCTACAGCTACGAGGGAGTCAGCCTTTGTCCACGCCATTGCCTCAGCTGGTGTGGCCTTTGCGGTGACACGCTCATGTGCAGAGGGCACGGCCACCATCTGTGGCTGCAGCAGCCGCCACCAGGGCTCACCAGGCAAGGGCTGGAAGTGGGGTGGCTGTAGCGAGGACATCGAGTTTGGTGGGATGGTGTCTCGGGAGTTCGCCGACGCCCGGGAGAACCGGCCAGATGCCCGCTCAGCCATGAACCGCCACAACAATGAGGCTGGGCGCCAGGTAGGTTCACTGCCTGCAAGGGTGCTTGGGAAAAAGGAGCCTCTTCAACAGGGTGTGTGCCCTGGTTCCTTGGGACATATGGCAGGATGGTGGCCAGGCTGAGGGTCTTCTCAACTCCTGCCTGGGGTGTGCAAAGCTTAGCACCATCCAGCTGCACCACAGCATCCAGTGCGCTCCTGGGGATGGCGAGCCCACGTGTGGACTGGGGTAGCCAAGAAGGAGGGAGGAGGCAAAGGCCTGGTCAACAGGAGCCCCTGCAGAGCCCAGGGTTGGAGACAGCCAGGCAGCCACAGAGATGGGGAGGAATTCTGCAATGAGGAAATGCACACAAGGTGACCCGATGTTAAGGACAGTTGGCAGTAATTTAGGGGGAGGGAGGCTGGGAGAGCCTCCCAGGCAGCCTGGAGGTGAAAGACGACAAGCGACTTAGTCTGGACAGAGTACAGAGTGTAATGGAAAAAAGAACATCTTGATGTGGAGAGGCCAACCCAGACCAAGCCGTGTAAAGCTTCGTAAGCCTGTGTCTTAGTCTGTCTGTGCAGCTACAACAAAATACCTTAGACTGGATAATTTATAAACAATGGAAGTTTAGTACTCACAGTTCTGGAGACTGGGAAGTTCAAAGTCATAGTACCAGCAGATTCCTTGTCCAGTGAGGGCCTACTCCTCATGGATGATGCCTTCTGTGTCCTCACTCAGGGTGTGGATCTCTCTGGGGTTACTTTTATAAGGGCACTGTTTTAGGCCATTCTTGCATTGCTACCCAAGACTGGGTAATTTATAAAGACAAGAGGTTTAATTGGCTCACAGATCTGCAGGCTGCACAAGCTTGGTAACAGCATCTGCTCAGCTTCTTGGGAGGCCTCAGGGAGATTTTACACATGGCAGAAGGTGGAGTGGTAGCAGGCACGTCACATGGGCCAGAGCAGAAGCAAGGAAGACAGAGTGGGGGCGAGGTCGCCACACACAGATCTTGTGTGAACTCACTCACTATCATGAGGACAGCACCAAGCCATTCATGATGGATCTGCCCCCATAACCCAAACACCTCCTGCCAGGTCCCACGCCCAACACTGGGGATTACACTTCAACATGAAATTTGGAGGGGACACAGATCCAAACCATATCAGGCACGAATCCCATTCACGATGTTCCACCCTCATGACTCGACTTGATCACCTTCTAAAGGCTCTACCTCTTAATGCTGTCACCTTGAGGGTAAAGATTTCTTTTTTGGGGGGGTGGGGACACACAGTCTCGCTGGAGTAGTGGCATCATCTCAGTTCACTGCAGCCTCCATGTTCCGGGTTCAAGCGATTCTCCTGCCTCAGCCTTCTGAGTAGCTGGGACTGTAGGCGCATGCCATCACACCCAGCTAATTTTTGTATTTTTAGTGGAGATGGGGTTTACCATGTTGGCCAGGCTGGTCTTGAGTTTTTGACCTCAAGTGATCCACCCACCTCGGCCTCCCAAAGTGCTGTGATTACAGGTGTGAGCCACTGTGCCCAGCCGAGGGTAAAGATTTTAACCCACGAATTTTTGAGAAACACAAACATTCAGACCACAGCAGCTTGTTAGAAAGGACTTGGTCAGAAGATCAGTGGATTACCAAGAGAGGAAATATGGCTGATGGTCAGTGACAGGTATAAGGACCAAGTGGCATCCACAGGATTTAGCAACATGAAGATGGCAGCTGGCCTTGGCTGTAGAATCAGGGGATCACACAGGGGTGAAGAGTGAACAGGGGATATTCACCTTTTAACAGTGAGGAACTAGATAACTCAGACTAATCTTCCTACGGAAGACAACTTCAGATGCAGGATGAACTATAAAAAGCACCCTGTTAAAAGTGTGGAGTCCCCATAATTACACGATTCGTGATAGATGAGGCAGTGCAGTGCCATGGGAGGAATGTGCTTTTCAATAAATGGTGCTCAGTCAACTGGGTGGTGTTATGGTCTGGATGTGTCTCCCAAAATTCATATATTGTAAGTGTGATCCCCAGTGCAACAGTCTGGAGAGGGGGCACCTAATAAGAGGTGTTTAGGTCATGAGGGCCTTGCCCTCATGAAGGGACCAATGCTGCTGTAAAAGGGCTTGCAGAAGAGGATGTCTCTCTCTCTCTCTCTCTCTCTCTCACCCACCTTCCTGCCATATGAGGACATGATGTTCCTCCCTTCTGGAGGACGTGGCATTCATTCAGGGTGCCCTCTTGGAAGTAGATAAACCAAGCCGTAACCTTCCAGCACCTTCATCTTAGATTTCCCAGCCTCCCAAACCATGAAAGAATACATTTATGAATTACTCAGTCTCAGGTGTTATGTTGTAGCAATACAGCATTGACTAAGACAGATAGCAACATGGAAAAAACATAACCCTGGCTTGCTACCTCACATCATCTGTAAAAATCAATTATAAATCCCAGTGGGAAAGGTAAAACAATGAAACTTTTACAAGAAAATATATAATATCTTTGTGATCTTAAGAGTAGGCAAAGGCGTCTTAAACAGTCCAAAAAACACTCACATTGAAAGAGAAGTGGAATAACAGACTATATTCAAATTAAGAAACTTCATCCATAAAAACACACCACTATGGGATTGAAAAGGCAACCCATAGAGGAGGACACATTCACATACATACATCCACATTCACATGTGCAGCAAATGTAGAGAAGCAACAGTAGGAAAATAACTCTGCAGACTAAGAAGAAAAAGAGAGACAAACCAATGGGAAAATTGGCCAAAAAATTAAAAGCCATGTTATGAAAGAAAATATAGAAATTCTAGTACCTACACAAAAGGTGCTCAATGTTATGAGTCATCAAGAAAATGCTGTGAGAA
The DNA here is from genome assembly GCF_008728515.1 of Papio anubis. NCBI lineage: Eukaryota > Metazoa > Chordata > Mammalia > Primates > Cercopithecidae > Papio > Papio anubis. Next base: position 133,743,953 of record NC_044976.1, on the reverse strand, counting down.
TCTATGTCCTGGAAAGACAGAGAGGAGGATGGGGGTTTCTGAGACACTGGTGTTCTGGGGCAGGTAATTCGTAAAATTTTGTATATTTTGCACTTATGACACATATACTTTTTTGTATGTCTATTATACTTCCATAAAATGATTTTTAAGTGTCAAATAACTGACCATTTAGTGAGGAATTAACAGCCCCTGATCCAAGAGAAAATCCCAAGCCTGGTACCTGGGGTAGCTTTTGTCTAGGGTCCATTTGCTGACCTGGAAGAGACTACAGAGGTTGCACTGCATTTTCAGCAGACTCACAGAGCTAAGGGGCCCACCAAGGGTGGGATCTCTGGTAAATCCTTCCTCAGTGTAGGCTGTGACCCTGAAGAGCAAAGCCAAGCCAGAAGTAGTCTTGCCCTGTGCACATGGGCAGACTAGAAATCTCTCAAAACCTGAACTTGGATTAAGGTAATCCCAAATTGCTGGTACTCCCATACACTGGAAAAAGCAGACAAAATCCTCTTTGGAGAAGGACGATATCCCTCCTCTAAGCCTATATAATTTATTTATTATTATTTCTAATAATAATTTTTTAGAAAACACAATGTTGGCTGGGCGCAGTGGCTTGAAACATGCCTGTAATCCCAGCACTTTAAGAGGCAGTGAGGCGGATCATGAGGTCAGGAGATTAGAGACCATCCCTGGCTAACATGGTGAAACCCGTCTCTACTACAAAAATACAAAATACAAAAAAAAAAAAAAAAGTGCTTGGGGCATGAGTGGCGGGCGCCTGTAGTCCCAGCCTACTCCAGAAGGAGGAGGGCTGAGGCAGGAGGAATGCAGACAGGAGGCAGAGCTTGCAGTAGGCCAGGGTCATACCACTGCACTCCAGCCTGGAGTGACAAAAGCAAGGGCCTCTGCCTCAAAAAAGAAAACACAACGTCCAGCACACAATCAAAGGTAATCTATCACATGATCTGATGATACAATGAGTTTAATCAGAAAAAAAAAAAAACAGTAACAAGTACACAGGAAATTCAGATACTGGAATTATTAGACACAGACTTTGAGGGGGAAAATGCTGGAATTATTAGACACAGACTTTGAGGGGGGAAATGCTTACTTAGGTTCCCAAGGCTAAAACACAAGTGTGAACATTGCAGCAGGAAACTAGAAACTATAAAAAGAATATAATAGGCCGGGCATGGTGGCTCACACCTGTGATCCCAGCACTTTGGGAGGCCAAGGCAGGTGGATCACCTGAGGTCAGGAGTTCGAGACCAGCCTGACCAACATGGAGAATCCCCATCTCTACTAAAAATACAAAATTAGCTGGGTGTGGTAGTGCATGCCTGTAATCCCAGCTACTTGGGAGGCTGAGCCAAGAGAATCACTTGAATCCAGGAGGCAGAGGTTGCGGTGAGCCGAGGGTGTACCATTACACTCCAGCCTGGGCAACAAGAGCGAAACTCCATCTCAAAAAAATAATAATAATAGATTTGGAAAATAATTACATATAAATTGCAGAACAAATAAAGACTTCCAGTTAAAGATGAGAAGCTGAACACTTCCGTCTGCACTCTCCTGGAACCCACTAAAATAACAATAAATTAATTTTAAAATAAATAGATATGTAGAGATAAATATAAATAAAATACAAATAGATATAAGTAGAGACAGGTAATAGTAGATATAGATGACAGATATAAATGGATATAAATAGTGCATAGAGATTATACATAGATATACATGCTAATATAGATAGATAGGATGTATGGATAAATAGATTAGATAGATGGATGAATAGATAGAGATGGATACTCGTGAGAATACAGAAAATAAAGAGGAAACAATGCTAACAAAACTTTGAAAGCTAAAAGCAGACAGATGAATACTCAAGCGGACCCAAGAAAACTGAGTCTTAAGCCAGTAGAGGAGAAATTTGAGAACCAGTCTAGGAATTCCCAGTATCTGATATCTTGATAAGTTGAGATAAATATGGGACTGAAAACAGGAAGATTGGTTGAAAGGTGATTTTCAGAGTACTTTATAGCCCACTCACTCCACTACCCAACTCTTTGTAGCCAAGCAGCAGCCTCTCCTTTCCCTGTGGCTGAAGTCTGGAGGTTTGTTTTCTGCAAAGCAGAGGTCTCTGATCTGAGGGACGCCAAGCACATCTCAGAGTAAAGCTTCCAAAGTGAAAATTTTCTCTCTACATATGGAAGTTCATGCCTTTCTCTCTCCTCCTGATTTCCTAATGCTAGCTGTGAACCCTAGTTATCCTCCAGGCAAGAGGATGGAAGATTCTGCTCTGGGGACTCTGACCAACTCAAAAGAGACTTCAAGACAGTGACTTGTGGAAGGTCCCAATAAAGCAATGCAGCTAGATCACTCTATAGAGAGGACCAAGGCTGACAAGTCTCTCCCATGTACAGGAACTTCCAATAAGATTTTTAGTGTCCCATGTTTAAATATGAGCAGACAGCCAAGGATCATCAGACCTCTAAGGAAGGCCTCTAACAACAACAATGGCAGAGTCCAAAACAAACAAACTCAAACAAAATTTATGGGAAAGAGACATTGTAAAGAGAGATGAAACTTCAAAGGATGATCATTAATATCCCCAAAGAGATAAAACACTATATCCATGAAATTGGAACAGGATGGTAATTTTAAACATTCAAGTTACAAAAGAGCTCTTAGAAATTAAAAATATGATAACAGAGGCAAAAATCTTCAAATTGAAAGATAGTTGAGACACCCTCCCACAAGACAGAAAAAAAAAAAAAGAGAGAGAGAGAGATTAAGAACAAGGAGAAGATTTGGAGGATCTGTCCAAGAAAGACAGTGACAAACAAAAAGAGGAGGCAGTCAGCAAAGAAACAAGGCAGGAAGCTTCCTCACAACTGTGGAGCACAGGTTTCAGACCAAACAGGCCCACGAAGTGACTAGAACAACAGAAGAAAAAGATCTACTTCAAGACACACTGTTGTGAAGTTCAGAGCCTACCACATAGAACAGTCCTCCAAGCTGCCAAGGAGAATGTTTGGGCTTTAGAATCAGGAATCAAACTAGTACCAGAATTTTCAGGAGCAATAATGACAGCTAGAAGAAAACAGAGTAATAATACTTTTGAATTCCAAGATGTAAAAATGAATTTTAAGCGAAGAATTCACTTCCCAGAAAAACTATCCATTAAATGGGATAGTAGAAAAGATTGTTTTTAGACATGGACATTCCAAAAAATTTACAAGATCTTTTCTGGGAAAAAAAATATCTGCAAGAAGATGAAATTGATAGAATAGCTGATGTGTTTGGACATTTTGAAGAGAATATTTAGACAAGTAAGGGAGAATTTGAGGCTGAATCAGTTACAGGTACATTGATAATACCAACTACAAAAAGTCATTGAGGAAAAGAAGTCATCATAATGTATGACACTTAAAGTTGTCCCAATACCACCAGCAGTGAATACTGATGTGAAATTAAGCTAGTTTTTAGGGCAGGAGTGGTTGGTGGTTGGGAAGTGTACATCAGTATGGTGGAGTAAGGAGAGAAAACTAACTGCCATCCACCATGGCGAGAGGCCAATAAATAATGCCTAATGCTGAAAAATCAAGAGGTGTCAAGATAAATGTGTTATTAGAGTTGTAAACATTGCAAGGGGCTGTATGTAGGACCAGAATTCCTGTTTATCTAAACAGGTCTTGGAAACTGTTGGACTCTCTAAAGTATGCACCTAGGTAACTTTGATCCAACATAAAACTAAAACAAAAGAGGAAATAAAATGGATATTAGATAAACTAGACTGGGCAGGGTGGGGCATATGTTACTCTGCAGATGCCCATAGGAAACAGTCAATAACAGAGGGAGGAGTTCAAGAAAGAGCCAGAAGGGGATGAGGAGGAGGCAAGATTGGGACCCAGAGCCCAGTTGAAGCCTTAGATTAGAACTGTCCAATAGAAGTAGAATGGGAGCCACAAATGGCTCATGGATTATTATAATTTGTCCCACAAATGACACAAAGATCATTATAAATTTTCTAGTAGCCACATTTAAAGAGTAAACAGGTAAAACAAGTTTTTTGGTTTTGGTTTTGGTTTGGTTTGGTTTGGTTTGGTTTGAGACGGACTCTGTCCTGTAGCCCAGGCTGGAGTGCAGTGGTGCAGTCTCTGCTCACTGCTACCTCCTCCTCCTGGCTCAAGCAATTCTGCCTCTGCCTCCCAAGTAGCTGGGACCACAGGCACCCGCCACCACGCCTGGCTAATTTTTGTATTTTTAGTAGACACGGGGCTTCGCCTCAAGTGATCCACCCACCTCAGCCTCCCAAAGTGCTGGGATTACAGGCATGAGTCACCCTGCCCGGCCAGAAACAAATTTTAATACTAAATTTTATTTAACTCAGGATAGCCGACATGCTATCATTTCAATAATGTAGTCAGTATTAAAATTATGAATGAGCTGTTTCCCATCCTTTTTGTACACTAAGTCTTGGGAATCCAGCATGCAGTTGGCACTTATAGTACTTCTGAATTTGCATTGCCATGCCTCACGGGCTCCTGTCTGGCCAGTGGCTGCCACAGTGCAGTGCCACCTAGACTGTCTGATGTTCACATGCCCCTTTACACTCACCCCCACCCCTTCCCCAAAGAAAGAAGGGAAAAGAAGCTGAGTTCTCCACTGCCCCTAGGAGAAACCATTTGCTCCTCAGCCAGGTCCTGCCCCATCCCCTCAGGTAAGGACGTCCCCTTACGTCCCAACATTGCCTTCCTATTCCTCTGTAGTACCCATACAGTGACCAGCTTCTTCGGCCACTCATTACTCATGCTCAGGACTCCTGCCTTTCCACCAGGCTGTATACACCTCCTCTGGGCAGCGTGCCTGGGTCCTCAGGGTCGGAAGGAACGCCTATCCCCCTGCATCCCTGCACTCTGACTGCCGTGGCTCTTCGTGTCTGGCATTCCACGCTGCAACTCTGTCCTTCCTTCACTCCACCCTAGACAGTGCAGAAGTACTCAGTTAGGAGACGAGGACTGGGGAGTCCCCCAAGCCCTGACCTGGGAAGGCTTGGGTCTGGCAAGGGAGCAGGCACCAGTATCTGCACCATAGGAAGGGGGTGGCCCTGGGGCCCTGTCTGGGAGTCTGCTCCCTCTGCCCGGGGACTTTATGGAGCAGGTGGGCTGCGGGCGACATGTAATGCTGTTTCCTCGGGGAGACGCACCAGGGGGCCGCCCTGACGCTGGCTCCTGCGCGTGCCCCGCAGGCCATTGCCAGCCACATGCACCTCAAGTGCAAGTGCCACGGGTTGTCGGGCAGCTGCGAGGTGAAGACATGCTGGTGGTCGCAACCCGACTTCCGCGCCATCGGTGACTTCCTCAAGGACAAGTACGACAGCGCCTCGGAGATGGTGGTGGAGAAGCACCGGGAGTCCCGCGGATGGGTGGAGACCCTGCGGCCGCGCTACACCTACTTCAAGGTGCCCACGGAGCGTGACCTGGTCTACTACGAGGCCTCGCCCAACTTCTGCGAGCCCAACCCCGAGACAGGTTCCTTCGGCACGCGCGACCGGACCTGCAACGTCAGCTCGCACGGCATCGACGGCTGCGACCTGCTGTGCTGCGGCCGCGGCCACAACGCGAGAGCGGAGCGGCGCCGGGAGAAGTGCCGCTGCGTGTTCCACTGGTGCTGCTACGTCAGCTGCCAGGAGTGCACGCGCGTCTACGACGTGCATACCTGCAAGTAGGCACCGGCCGCGGCTCCCCCTGGACGGGGCGGGCCCTGCCTGGGGGTGGGCTTTTCCCTGGGTGGGGCAGGACTCTCACCTAAAAGGGGCAGTACTCCTCCCTGGGGGCGGGACTCCTCCCTGGGGGTGGAGCTCCTACCTGGGGGCAGAACTCCTACCTAAAGGCAGGGCTCCTCGCTGGAGCCAATGTCTCCTCTCTGGTGGCTGGGTTCCTCCTGAATGATGCGGAGCTCCAGGATGGGGAGGGGCTCTGCGTAGGCTTCTCCCTGGAGACTGGGCTCCCCAGGACAGAGGCGGAGCTACATGGTGGGCGGAGCTTCTCCTGGGTGGGACAGAGCTTTTCCTGCGAGGGCGTGGCTCTGGGTGGACGGGGCACCAGGTAGGCTTCTACCTGCAGGTGGGGCTCCTCCTGAAGGAGGCGGGGTTCTAGGATGGGGCAGGGCTCTGGGGTAGGCTCCTCCCTGGGGGCGGAGCTCCTCCTTAGGAGTGGGGTTTCATGGTGGATGGGGCTTCTGCCTGGATGGGGCAGAGCTTCTCCTGACCAGGGCAGGGCCCCTTCCATGCGGACTGTGGCTCTGGGTGGGCGTGGCCTGCGTAGGCTCCTTCCTGTGGGTGGAGCTCCTCTGGGACAAGGCTCCGATGGGGCGGGGCTTCTCTCCGCGGGTGGGACTTCCCTGGGAACCGCCCAGGAATCCGGGATCCAGAGCAGGGAATTCAGCCCACTAGCCCCCTCCTCCCCAATCCCCTGTAAGGTTCCATCTACCCCTGTGTCTAGTTGGGAAGGTTCCATGAAGCGAGTCGGGTCCCCAACCCGTGCCCCTGGGATCCTAGGGCTCCTCTCCAAGCGCCTGGTTTTGGAATGCTCCAGGCGCGCCGACGCCTGTGCCACCCCTTCCTCTGCCTGGGGTTTGACCACCCACCTGACCAGGAACCCTACTGGGGAAAGCCTGAAGCGCCTCCCAGCCCCCAACCCCAAGACCAAGCTCGGTCCTGGGAGAGGACCGGGGCTTCGCGGAGGCAAGTGACTGAGGCCCTCCCAAAGAGGTCCGCCCTGCCCAGGCTACCACACCGTCAGGTCCTCCTCCTAGGGAGCCGGCCTGCTGCGCCCCAGGCCCCGCCCGTCTCTGCGCTACTCAGCTGCGCCCTCTTCTTTGCAGCTGCCCAGCCCCTCCTCCCTGCCCTCGGGTCTCCCCACTTGCACTCCATCCAGCCACAGGAGAGATAGAAGCCTCTCGTCCCGTCCCTCCCTTTCCTCTGCCTATCCACAGCCCCTTAAAAGATAAAGGTAGGAAGAGGGGTCCAGTCCCCCCAGGCTGCCCAGAACTGCTGGTCTCATTTGGGGGCTGTTCGGGAAGTTTGGGGGGTATCACCCCCCCCACCCCACTGTGCTGCTCGTGAAGGTCCCACAGCCCTGAGATGGGCCGGCCCTCTTCCTGGCCTCTCATGGCGGGACTGGAGCAAATGTCCGCTTTCCTGGAGCCAATGGCCCGGCCCCTCCTAACTCATCTGCCTGGCCCCGGAATGAATACGAGGCCGCTGAACCCACCCGGCCCATATCCCTGATTGCCCCATGGTCAGCGCCCCTCAGCCTCTGCCACTGTGAACCGGCTCCCACCCTCAAGGTGCGAGGAGGAGACGCGGCCAGGCGGGGCGCCCCAAGAGCCCAGAAGAGGGGACACCGCCATCCTCTGCCTCAAATTCTGCGTTTTGGTTTTAATGTTATATCTGATGCTGCTATATCCACTGTCCACTGGAGTTAGACGAATAGATGTGTTGTGTTTTTTTTTTTCCTTTTCTTTCTATGAAAGAAATTATTTTAGTCATAGCTTGTGAGTTTCAAACAATGGGAAAAGTGAAAAAACAGAAACAAGCCATCAAGGCTGTGGTCTGGGCTGGATTTTTGGTGGTGGGTCAGCACAATGTTGGGAGAGTTGAGAAGATGCCTACTCAGGATCTCAGGGCCTGGGTCCAGGGGCAGGGGGATGCCCCAAGGCCATGATGGGTAGGGGACCTCCAGAGCTGGAATTCCAGGTGGAAGGAATAAGGATAGCTAAGCTGACGGAATGGCCACTGGCACCAAGGCCTGGAGTAGGGTAGAGCCTCTGATAGGGAGACAGCGGCAGGCACCTGGAGTCCCCAGGTAGGTAGCCCTAAGGTAAGGGGCTTGGCTGAGCCCCCAACAAGTCAGAGCAGCAGGATGCCCACCACCTCCCCTCCCGCAGAGCCCATACTCACTCAGCGGACACCCCAGCACCAGCTATGGACGCGCCCCCAACTCTCTGGGTTTGCGGACAGTGGCAGGGTGGCTGGTGGCCTCTAAGTGTAGGATCAGCTGGATCCAAGCAGGACCTTGGGATGGGGCTGGCCATAAGGAGTTCTTCTGGGATCCTCACCTCGTAGGGTTGTGCACAGGGGTGCCCTGCCTGTGGGAGCCCCCATCTCCTTTCCCCAGCCAAGGAAGGCAGGGAGAGCCCCTGGAACAGGTGAGCCATCCTACTGACAGGAGCCCTCATGTGGCCTCACTAGGGGTGCTGGGTGTGCCTTTGGAAACAGGCAGCAGGGGCCCGAGGGCTGTCTCAAGGCCATGCCTTCCCCATCCCAGCCCCACCAAGGATCTCTGCTCCACTCTCTGCCCTCCCATGCCTGCCCGGTCCCTGTGCCCATCTCTGGGCCCTGTCTGGATGCCCAGCTAGACCTTCAGGGCAGTGAATGCCAAGGGAAAAAGCCATGGAGGTGGAGCAACCAGTGCACTTGCCTGAAGGCCAGGCCCAACACAGCCACCATACTCAGGCCATGTGCACGCCGGCAGGGAGCCAGGCCTGAAGAGAACAGGAAGGGCTGGCCATCCTCCGGTGTGCCCTGTGGTAGGAAGCAGGGGTCAAGGCAGCCCCAGGAGTAGGGCGGGTGCACCAGCATCCTAGGCATGGAGGCCATGAGAACACAATCTCCCGGCCCCAAGAGCCAGAGACGGGCCAGCCCCAGGCAGGAGCATGACCCCTCCAGGCACAGTGTCCCCTGACCCTGCCAGTCACCTGCCATCCCAGACCCTGAGGGCACAGGCTCAGGGCATGTAGCTCAGGCTGGGCAGAGGGGCCTGAGGGACTGCTGACCTCCCTCCCCACACCCTCGCTCCAAGGTGCCCTCATGGCTGCCGAGCAGGACACACTCTCTAGGCCACATTGGGCCTGGCTGCCCTCTCTGGGCGCCATTTTCAAGCTACAGGCCTTGCTCCTCACCTTTGTGAGTGGTCCACCAGAAGCCTGGCCTTCCCAAACCCCCTACCTGCCCCTCACTACCCACTCCCCAGGACCCCTTGGTCCTGTGCCCCAGCCACCTCCCTGAGGCTACAGATCCAGCCCGGCCCCCACCAGGGCCCTGCTCCTCCCCACCCCAGGTCAGGTCTTTCCACCCCATTCAATGCCCAGGGCCTCTCCACAGTGCTGGCATAGTGGGGCAACATAGCACCCACAAAGCAAGATAGCATGCTGCCCTCTAGCATACCCTGATTGCTGCACAGGACTCCTGCCCAGGTCTGGCCACTGCCCAACCCCTGCCTGCAGCAGCCATGCAGAGCCTCATGAAGCAGAGGCCCCTGCCGAGGACAGTCAAGGAGGCTAGGCCTAGGAGGGGATGAGGGCTGAAGTGTGGCTGCTGGGGTGGTTGTGGGGAGGGAGTGCTTCTCCAGAGCCACCAGCCACGGGAGCACAGAGCTACCCAGGGCCTGTCAGGGCCAGGGGAGAAGGGACCCGATCCAGGGCTCTGGAGGTCAGGTTCTCCTCTCCCTTGCCTCCCAAAACTGTGCATCAGCTTCGAGGTCTGGTGGGCACCCCAATATCACTCCCAGCCATGGCCTCATTGTCTGGGGCTGTGACGCCCATCCCAGGCAGGTCACCCACTGCTCCAGGGCAGCTCTGACCCGCCATAGGCAGGGCAACTGGAATTCCCAGGGGGGCCCCAGGGGGCAGCTGTGCTGCTGTCTACAATGAGGGAGGCAGTGACTAAGGACACAGGACCCTTCTCCCCCGTGGTGCATCACCAGTGAGGGGACCCCAAGCCCGCTCAACCCGCCAGGCCCTCCTGAGCAATAGCCATAAAGCATCAGTCCTTGGGGGAGGGCAGCACCCGACAGGAGCCCCTGGTCAGCCCCGGCCCATGGGCACCATGCCTCTTAGTCAGGACCCAGGGCAGAGCCACCCTAATTGGGACCTACTGGGCCCCAGTGCTGGGGGCATTGCAGATGAAAGACATTGACCCGGCCGGGAGGCAGCTGGGCAGGCAGAGGGCGTGAGAGTGTGGGGCCACCTGGGGGCTTGAAGCTGAGGTAGGCCCCAGAGAGATCCCCAGCACCCAGGCTCTATCTCCACTGCTGGGGTCCAGAGAGGGGATGGTGCTGGCCTGAGGACACACAGCCTGCTGGAGACCCAAGGGGCCATCTGGGTGGAGAGCCCAAGGTCCCGTTGCAGGCCGGGTGTGAAGGACCACTGTGAAGATGGTCTCAGCAGTCCTCATCCCCATGGTGGCCCTAGCACAGACAGAGGGTGACCCCACAAGAGGTCCTGGATGTGTCTCTGAGGAATGGGGTGCAGCTGGTCTGCAGCCCCTGGGGCCATAGGACACACCCCAGTTTATAGGTAATAGGGGCTGGGAGGTAAAACCCTCAACTCACCCTGTGTAGGAGCAAGCCCTGCCCCTGCCTGGGCTTCAGTTTCTCTTCTATGCAAAAGGCAGGGAGCCAAGGGAGGTCTTCCCTCTCAAGGGCCTGCTGGCCTGGGCTGCTGCACCTGGTGCATGGCTTCCCTCACCTGCCAAGGGCAAGCATCACCCTCGGAGCCCCAGCCCCCAACCCCCCAGAGCCTGCAGGCCTCCAAGTCAGTCTCAGAAGCCACCCCCCAGGGCGTTTACAGCCCATCCTGCCCACCCGTCCTGCAGAAGGAGGAAATGCGCCTGGTGGGCCTGTTCGCAGGTAGTTGAGACAGGACAGGAATAACCATATAAAAGGCCCGGAGGTGGTGGGGCCCCACCCCACCAGGGCTCCCCTGCCCAGCCCCCTGCACATCTCACCCTGTGGGCTTTGAAGTCCCAGAGGGGTGTGGCTGGCCCTCACCTTGGGCACCCCTCCTCTCTCTGACACCCCCTCCCCACACCTACTTTCAGGATCCTGGGGCCTCAGTTTTCTCCCTTCAAGGAGGAGCCTGGAGGCTGCCAGCCTGGCCTCCCCAGGACGCTGGGACCGCAGTAGGCAGGTGCAAGGCCAGCTCCAGGTCCCCATGCCCAACACGGGGTGGGGGTGAGGCCCTACTTACTGATTGCCCAGTGCCCATCCCCAGCGCTGAGCCTGGGCTGGGTGTGCCCCGAGGCCCTGCTGGTCCTGGTCCTTGCCCCTGCTCCATCCTGGGTCCTCTCTGGGCCATGATGGGTTGGTGGGGGTCTGAGAGGCCCATCGGTGGAGATGGCCCCTCCCCTCTCAACCAGATTCCACATCCAGCCTAGCTCCCCTAGTGTGGGCCTGGCGTCACCACCCTCCAGTGGGTGGGAGAGGAGAGGGCAGGACCCCTGACCAAGCTCTGGGCCTGTCAGCTCCCAGGGGCACAGCTGCTACCCCAGGAGTTGACATAGCCCAAAAGATGGCCTTGGCCCAGGGGTTCCTCGGCCTGTCTGAGGTTGGAGTGGGGTCTGTCACAGCCTCCAGGGAACTCCAGGACACAGGCTGAGCAGCCAGGAAGGAATTCAGGGGTTCCCTCCAGTCCCTGGGGCCATCCTCAAGAAGGAACATTCTAGAAGCTTATTGTTGGGGAAGGCGAGGCCTGGGGGACGCCCCTGAAGAGGAAGAGAAGCTGGGACTTGGGAGTGCCACACCCCAGTCCTTGGAGGGGGTCCTCCAAGGACCAGGGCATTGTAGAAATGGTGTCAGGTCCAGCTTGCCATCCAGGCCTCAGTACGCCTGTCTGTGTATGAGGTGGAGTGTCTGAGGCGTCATCAGACGTCAGCCACTCCTAAGCCCTAGCAAGGCTGCCCTGGCCACAGGTTCCCCGATAAGCTGACCCTGTAACTTCATTCCCTGGAGCCTTCCTCTAGCCTGGCCCTCCCCAGTGTTTCAGCCAGGTGGATACCTCCACTCTTTCCCTTGCAGATAGCCTCTCACCAGGAATTACAATCAGGGCTGTGCACTCAGAGCCTGGCATCATCAGAGTGGGGGACCCTGGTCCCCGAGCTCGGGGCGGGCCTCGGTGGGTGGACTGTCCACCCTGCACTGAAGCCTGGAGTGAGAAGCCATGAGAGAAAGTCCAAGGGAGAACCAGAGGGGAACCCCTGGGATGCTGAGCCAGCCTCTGCCCTCTGCCAGGCTCTGTCCCGAGACCCTGCCCTTCCACCTGTAGGCCCTGCCCTTCCTGGGCTACTGGCAGAGGGTAGAGGAGGTTGGAGCACCCTGGGCTGCGGTTCCAGTTAAGACAAGTGCGGACCCTCAGCCTGGACTGAGCTGGGGATGTGCCCCACCCTGGAATATGAGAAGACAGGGCCCTGCCCTGGGGTCTGGGAGACACAGCCTCATCCCAGGTCCTGGGGGAAGCAGTCTCACCCTGAGGTCCAGCTGTAGACCTTGGATGGGCCCTAGTTCCCTCTGCCCTACAGTGGCACCACCACCCTCCACGGGCCCCAGCCCCTCTCCTGGACAGCTCAGCCCTCTTTCCCAGTCTCCTCCCCTCATGGATCCCCCTTTCTGCCTCTGAAACCCTCAGGATGGATGCCTCAGGACAGGGCACTCAGGTCCCTGCAGGAGTCTTGCATGGGTCTGGAGCCCTGGGGCCCAGAGGCAAGACCTCCTGGAGCAACTTCCAAGGTCTGGGGGACTAGGTCAGTGTTCCTCCCTGCAGAACTGGACTGCTGTCAGTGATTGCCTTTGGGATCATCTGGGAGCGCTTCCAGGAGGAGGTGAGCATGGGGACACTTCCTAGGGCTCCAACATCCTCCTGTAATTCTGAGACTGCATCTCTGCGGATGCCAAGAAAAAAAGTGGGTGCCCATGGCAGCAGGGGAGCCCTTGGAAGGGGCCCCACTGAAGCCTGGGAGCCACCACCCGCCTGCCTGGCCAGGATGGGAGCTCAGCAGAAGGTGCTAATTGCTGTTTAGCTCCAAGCTGACTCCTTGCTCTCTTTTTGTCTCTCTCTCTCTCTCTCTCTCTCTCTTTTTTTTTTTTTATTTGAGCCTCTAGAGCACACAGTAAACAGTCATTTGGCTCTCGGGGCCCTGCAAATTGGTGTTTATGGTGCGAAGATGAGGAGGATTTGTCCACCCAAACAGGCTAGCTGGGAGGGAGGAAGCAGGGGTGGGACATCCCATCCAGGCCCAGCTCAGGGGAGCCTCCTTCAGACTGAGGAGCTGTGGTCTCACAAGCAGGGGACTGTGATTAACCCAAGGGAGCTTCTAGGAAGAGGTGAGGCATCGGCAGCAAAAAGACCTCCTCCAGTGGAAGTTGCAAAGGCTCCACCATACCCTCAGGTGCCCCTGGGGAGTAATACCCTCCAGACCCAGCTGGGATCACAGCTTCCTGGCTGGGTCCCAGCCTGGGTCTCCTTCCAACAGCACACCTCACCTGCCCACCCAGTGGCCAGCTGCAGAATTACAAACTGGAACGCCGAGGCCCGGCCTCCTGGCAGGAGCAGGAAACACAGAAGTCCAGGCGCAGGCATATGGGCTGGATGTGTGGCTGGGAAAAGTGGATTTCCCCAGGTGTCTCCCCTTCGTTCACGAGCCTGAGGTGGGCAGACGATGCCCCAGAGCCAGTGCCCAGGCTCCTGTCTTCTTCTGCTGCCCAAACACCCCACCATAGCAGAAGGCCAAGAGGCCAGACTGGCATTGCCCTCTCCCCACTCCATTCAAGGCCTGGCATGAGGCACCTGCCCTGCAGTGCCACTCCTCATTGGAGCAGGCAGCCTGTAGCACCAACACCAAAGGCTGGGGAGGATGTGGGATGCTGGACATCAGGAGAGTGCAGGAGGGGCAGTGTTAGCAAGTAGTGTAGACCAGAGTGTACAGGGCATGTAGAAGAATGGATAGTGTAGACAGGGTAGTGCAGAGGAATAGCACAGGCGGGATAGTGTATAGTGTGGGGATAGCAGGGGGATAGTAGGGATAGTGTAGGGGGAATAGCGTGGGGTATACTGTAGGGGATAGTGTAGGAGGATAGCATAAGGGGGATAGCATAGGGGATAGTGTAGAGGGATAGGAATAGGGGGGATAGTGGACAATGGAAAGAAAAGGATTGAAGAATGGGGGATGGATGAAAAGAGGACAAAGGTATGGAATGGAAAGAAGGAATGGAAATGAAGGAAGGGTGGAATGGACAGTGGACAGTGGAAGGATGGAAGGGGGGACGGAAGGATGGACAGTGGAATGAAAGAACGGGGACGGGTCTGCCACGGCGCAGTGGACAGCAGAGCAGCGGGGACACAGGCGACCGGCTACCAGAGGACGACCAGACAAACGCAGACAGTGCCAGGACAACGCAGGGTGATTAAAGGTCAGGACAACAGGGAACAATCAGGATGAACAGTAGGGGAACAGTGCAGGATGGATAGCAGAGGGACAGTAGGCAAGATTAGGGACAGACAGAACAGGGATAAAAGACAAGGAATAGGACAGACAAGGACAGAATAGGGGATGGGGATAGCATGGACAACATGGATACAATGGGGAAGAGGATAGTGGACAGAGGAGGAAGGACAGTGGAATGAACAAATGAA
>NC_044976.1:133615532-133728175 GCF_008728515.1 Papio anubis | reverse complement strand
CTAATATACCAATTCAGATATAATATAAAGTGTCCTTTCATCTAAAATGTCCTAAATAAAAGAATAAATATAAAGAAATATCTCATCTCAAAATATAAATCTCAAAAATAAATCTAAAGAGATCATCTCAAAAACTCTCATCTCATCAAAATGTCTCCTAAAATAAAGTATATAAAGAGATCTATAAAAAGAATAAATGTCGAAAAGTCATCTCAGAAAAAATATCCAAAGATAAAATCTGTCTAAAACAAAAGAATCATCTCCAAGAAATAAATCTCAAAAGCAATAAAATGTCTAAAACTAAATAAAAATGCTAAAAGACATAAGGGGGAGAGTGTAGGAGGGATGGTTTAGGGTGATAGTGTAGGGGAATAGTGGAGGGGAACAGTGCAGGCGGGATACTGTATGGGGATACTATAGGTGGAGAGTGTAGGTGGATAGTGAAGGGGGATAGTGTGGGGCATAGTGTAGGTGGATAGTGTAGGTGATAGTGTAGAGGGATGTTGGAGTGGGGATAGTGAAGGGGAATAGTGTGGGGACAGCTAAGGTGTGGATAGTGAAGGGGATAGTGTGGGGTATAGGGTAGCTGGATAGTGTAGGGGCATACTGTAGGGGGATAGTGTAGGGGATAGTGCAGGGGTCACAGTGCTGTTGGGGTGTCAAGGCACCGTGCTCAGTGTCCATGATGGTTTGTGTACTTTGTGTCTGGGGCATCACTTGGGGATCCTGCAGACACAGAGTCATGGTCACCTCCCGATTTCTGTGTCACTTGGCCTGCCTCAGGTGGAGGGTCAGAGGCCAGTCTGCTCCCTGTTAGTGTGGGCACTTTCCTGGGCTGTGCCTAACCATAGGTGGCTCTGCTCAGGCCATCCTGGTTCAGTGCTGCCTAAAGGTGTGCAGTTGGCCACAACCCACTCTGAGTTGCTTCTTTGCGGGCCGGTCCAGAGTCAGGGAGGAGATCTGGCGTCTGCCTCTGTCCCCTGTTCTGCGGCCTGGGACTGATAAGCAGCCTCCACCTTTATGGCATGAATCCCACCCTGGCCCCTTGGACATCGTGGCCTGCCGTGTAGCACAAGGGGCTTCCCTGGGCTTCCACACCATCAGCCTGGGGTGATGCCTGGCTCCCAGGCTCCAGGCCATGTGCCTAGTCAGCAAATGGGGCCCCTTAACTAGCCCTCAGTGTGGCTGCTGTCTGCACCTGCAAGTCCATTCCACCAGTGCATCGGTCGTTTAGATGTTTCCCAGCTGTTGCCAAGGGTTCATTTCTCTCCTGGATCACAAGCACCCCTGCATGCCAGGTGCACAGGGCCTCCTCCCACCACCTGCCTACTTACTCAGACTCTGTGGAGGCCTCTGGCTGGACCACAGCCCTGGGAGGCCCGGATGGGTGCCTAGGCTCTGGGCGGGTGGCTGTCCTGCGGGCCACGGTGACACTCTGTCACCTCCTCATCTATCACCCCCTCCAATGGGACAGAAGGGGGCCCAGCACTCCCTGACTGCTTAGTTCCTCTTTGTGCTCCTTCTGCTCCAAGGAGTCTGGCTCCCTCACTGCGGCCGAGCCCCAGGGCATACGCTGAGAGGGCAGTGCGACAGCCCTCCCCTGCCCTCCGTGCCAGCCCCCCTCAAGGGGCCACCCACCCTCTGCATGTTCCTGTGGCACCCAGAACCTTCCACGGCAGCCCTGGCTACTCCCTGCCTCCTGAGAAAGGGGTCTCCCGGGTGTAGGTGTGTAGCTGGGCCTGCAGGTGATGGGCAGTGGAGTGGGAGAGGGCAGGGTCACCGTGCAGTCGCCTGGGAGCCGTGGGCAGCACCCAGACCCCCAAGGTAGGAGTTAGAAGCTGACACAAGTAGGCCAGGACAGGCCAAGGTACTCTGGTGTCCCAGAGCCAGCTCCGCCCTCGCCCTCCCATGGTGGGAACACTGGGGCCCATCAGTTCAGGGTGTCCAGGGGGAGTCTCCTTTTCATTAAGGCCCCAGCAACGAGCAAGGTCCCCCACCTAGGCTGGTTGCAGGCTGCAGTGACAGGTATGGGGGCTGGGGGCCCCTGGGGCATGGTTCTGCCCACCCCGGTAGCCCAGGCCTTGGGCACAGGTGGGGCATAGGCAGGCGGGTGCTGGCAGCAGATGCTAGGAAGACAACAATGCCTTCAGCTGGGCTTTTTAATTAACCTCAGTCGCCCCTCCTGAAGGGCCCCAATTAAGAGAAGAATGCACGGTAGAGTGGGGTCATGCTCGGGGCGGGTTTCAATTAAAGCTCTGTGGCCTGGGCAGGAGCGCCCCCGCCTGACTGCCTCCTCCCCTGTTTTTGTGCTGGGTAGCCATGCACCTCCAATGGGTGCTGCAGGCCTCTCCTCCTCCCGCCTGTCAGGCCCCAGACCAGCCAGCCCCTCTCTGAGCCACCGTCCAGTCCTGGCATAGTCCCACCCGCCTGCTGGTTCAAGCATTGGCTGAGCTTGAGGACATGGTGTGTCCACAGCAAAGGTAGACAGAAATCACACGAGTAACCATGTCAGATGTGCACATGCCATGAAGAAAGCAGGTGAGGGAGGGACAGAGGGAGACACAGAGGGCTAGGCCACCATGCCCAGGACAGGAACCTACAGGAGGCGGGCAGGGAATGCATCTGGAGGGTGGGCCCTGTGGACAGGAGCAGGGGCCTGGCTGAGCAGCTGAGGGGTCAGCCTGTGGACATCCACACGCAAGAATGAGAGGGAAGACAGACATGTCTCCCGAGAAGATCTATAAACAGCAGCAGGCACATGGAAAGACGCTCAAAGTCGCGAGTCCTTCAGGACACGCAAATCAAAACCACCACGAGACACCAGATCACCCCATCAGGATGGCAGCTATTAAAGAAACAAACAAAAAAAAGTCACTGGATGCAGTGGCTCTCGCCTATAATCCCAGCTACTCAGGAGGCTGAGGTGGGAGGATCGCCTGAGGCCAGGAATTTGAGATCAGCCTGTGCAACATAGTAGGACACAGTCTGTACAAGAAAAAATATATTAATTAGCTGGCATGGTGGTGCGTGCCTACCATCCTAGGTATTCAAGAGGTTGAGGTGGGAGAATCGCTTGAGCCCAGGAGGCGGAGGCTGTAGTGAGCTAAAATCATGCCACTGTACTCCAGCCTGGGTGACAGAGCAAGACCCTGTTTTTAAAAATTTAAATTCTTTTTAAAAGGTTAAAATGGTAAGTCCTATGTTATGGGTGTTTTACCACAATTTTTAAAATGAGAAAAATTTGAGGACAGAGGGCTGTGGGTATGGGGGGTTTTCAGCCGCACTCAGCAGAACAGGGGCTGCGCGGGGCTTCTGTGCAGGGACCCACACCAGGGGCCTGGCTCCCCACAAGACCCCCAGCCTCACACAATGGGGTGTGCCCCAGGACTGGGAGCCACACATTCATGGGTCCCACCACAAAAGCACATGCGTCCAAGAATAGCAGTTGGACAGGGCTAGCAGGCAGGCATGTGTGTCCTGCTTTGTTCAGGGCATCTTTGCATTAATCACCACTGCAGGACCAACATTCTCCACAACTGGCTTCCTTTAGAAACACCTGTCCTTGGGAGCAATGAATGAAGGAAGGGTCTCCTCCAGGGTCACCATGAGCACTCTCCTCTGCCTGAGCCACACCCCCTGGCCAGCCCCGACTCTCTCTCTCAAACCTGTGCGCCAAGGACTCCCTCCCCAACAAGGCTGGGGGATCCCCTTGGTTCTTCTGGGGATTCGGGATACAGTGTGCCCAGGAAGGGAGTAGTCTGATCCTAGTAGCCAGAGTCACTGTGGCAACAGGTGACATCAAAGCCCAGCAGCCCTGAGCCTTACATGGGACCCAACCTGCTCTCAAACTCACCCATGGGGGAGATACATGCCTGGCTGGGCAGGTCAGGTGGTTGCCTGCAGAAAACTCATGACCCTGAGGCTGTGTGGGCAGACACTCCATGCAGGGGTGCAAATAGGATCATCTGAGGAACCCCAGTGCTTTTAGCTCCAGGTATTTGACTCTCCCAGACTTGGCACCAAACATGAGGGAAGGAGGTGTACTGGCATCACAGGGTGGCCACAGCAAGTTACCACAACCTGGGTGGCTCACAGCAGCAAGGGAGTTATTTCCTCGCAGCTCTGCAACCAGAAGCCCCACATTGAAGTGTTCCGGGCATGCTGTCTCCAAAGGTTCTGGGGAGGACCCTGCACAGCCTCCTCCAGCTCCTGGTGGCTCAGGTGCCTCAGGCGCATGGCCACACACTCCAGTTTCCGCCCTGTCCTCTCATGGCTGGTATCCCATCTGTGCATCTCAGATCCCCTCCCCTTTCTCTTAGATGATCGCCTGTCACGGGTCCAGGGCCCACCTTAATCCAGGATGCCCTGGTCTCAACGTCACTCATTGAGGACGTCTGCCAAGACCCTGGTTCCACAGGAGGTCCTGCTCCAAGGCTCCAGCTGGACGTGAAGGGGGGTGCCCAACCTACCCCACCACAAAGCCTTCGAGGTAAACCCAGGCACTGACACCTCAGTTGAGACCTTAGAGCAGAACCAGGTTGCCATGGAGCCCAGGGTCCTGCTTCCCAAGAACTGTGAGAGACGAATCTATGTGGACTGCCGTTTTAAACCACTAACGTTTGCTGGAATTTGTCACCAAGCCTTGGACCACATACCAGGACCGACAGTTCCCCTCTCCCCAAACAAGACACGGGCTGTTCAGAATCCAGTGCCTTTGCTGCGGATTGCTGTGTCCTCTGGGTCCTGTCTGCCCTATGTGGAACAAGATCCATTTGGTTTTTTGTTCTTTTTTTTGTTGGAGACAGAGACTCGCTGTCACCCAGGCTAGAGTGCAGTGGCATGATCAAGGCTCACTGCAGCCTCGAACTCCTGACCTCAAGTGATCCTCCCACCTCAGCCTCCTGAGTAGCTGGGAATATATATACATCACGACACCCAGCTAAGTTTTTAATGTTTTGTAGAGATGGGGTCTCACTGCGTTGCCCATGCTGGTCTCAAATTCCTGAGCTCAAGTGATCCTCCTGTCTCAGCCTCTCAATGTGCTGGGATTACAGGCTGAGCTACCATGCCTGGCCACTTTTAGTGTCCTTCTCTGGGGTGGTGAAAAGTTGACCACCCTACAGGAGTCCCCAATATCGTCCTGAGACATTACTGCTCCGTGCAGCCCCCAAGCTGGGGAGGTCACACACAGAGTGAGTCTGTGACGCATCTTGGAGACAAGGCCCCCAGCCCAGGCGTACCCCTCCTGCTAGCCTCTGCCTAGAAGCTTGGAAGGTGGAGAGGAAGCCCTGAAAGAGAGGTACAGACTCCAGTCCCCTAAAACCTGGAGGTGGGTCTCAAAAGAACAGCTTTACCCAAGGGGAGCCCAGCAGGCGCCTTCACAATGTGCTTCTCCCTTTCCCCCATCCCTGGGGGCTGGCCCCTTTCTCACTCCCCACCCCACCACCTCATGGGAACGTCACCCAGGGGTTGCCATGGTCCCATGCCCTGGTCAGCCACCTGCTGGTGTCCTCATCACACCTCCATGTGGAACCTCTCTCACACCCACCTACAGGCCTCAGCCAGATGAGACTCCTGCCCCTTCACCCACACTGCCCTTCCCAAACGGGGCACACTCAGTCATTCTCTAAGGACAAAGGGAACCCCCCCAACCAGCTTTCCTCACCAACACATCTCTCCCATCTCTGACTTCCTGCCACATAAGGCTCGCCTTAAACAAGCCTTACTTGATGCCAACATCCCCTGACAAGCAGAGCCTTTTGTCAAAAGTCTGCTTAGCCTCTTGTGTGCCCACAGCAATGGTAGCTCACTGCCAAGATGCTTCTACATTTGGAGCTGCAATCTGTTCTTCTGTGTTGGCCCCGGCCACTAGGCTGGCTGTGTCCCCTGCCACAGACACCCTGTCTGTCCCCTGGTCCCTGGTTGCCCCCAGAGAGCTCTGACTCAAAAAGGCCCTAGAGTAAAGTAGCTCCACACCTTCAGCTATGTCTTTTCAAATCCCTGGGGCAGCACCCAGTTCATTCCCAGGGCTCTGAGCTCAGATACAGGTCTCGACAGTGGCCAAGGAGATCCCAGGCAGGCCCCGAGCTGTGGGGCAAAGTTGGTCACTTTACAGAATCCCAGGTTCTGACGTCCAGCCTGGAAGTAGACGGGAAAGATCCCTCTCCCCCAGGATCCCCCCGGGGTCTCAAGGCTCAAATGGCCATTATCATGCCACTCTACTCCATCTGGGGTGACAGAAGGAAGGAGGGAGGGAGGGAAGGAGGGAAGGAAGGCAAGGTATTAGGGTGGGGAGTTGGCAGGCAGACAACTTGCCAAAGTCCCACGGGCAGAAGGGAGTGTCTGAAAGTAGGCAGAGGCCCACAGTCAGGGCCACTATCTGAGTCCAGGACAGGGAGAAGGCTCATGTGTGCAGGCAGGCACCACTCTAGCCAAGTAGGCTTTCACCAATGCCTAAGATAAGTGATGCACGGGACTGGAGAAATGGCGTCATCAGACACTTTAAGACTTGTGGCATGTCACTTTGGGGATGCCATGTATTTGTTATCCTGATGGCAGGAGTGGATCAGTACGTGTACCCAGAGTCAGAACTTCTTTTGTTATTAGCACCTGAAATGTTAAAACCAGGCCACCTCTGTCACTTCAGTTGATCACGGAGTTTAAACAGTATTTCCAGCCGGGCGTGGTAGTGCCCCCCTGTACTGCCAGCACTTTGGGAGGCTGGGTTAGGAAGGTCACTTTCCCAGGAGTTCAAGACCAGCCCAAGCAACAAAGCAATACCTTGTCTTTAAAAATAAAAATAAAAAAGAGAAAAATATCTTTACAGATTTCATGCAACAACTCTGAGATGAAAAGTTCTGATATTTCAGCAACAAAAACCACAGGTACTGCTAATACTGCTTTTTGGGAATGCTGCTTGCATTCAAGATGGGAGGAAATGCTAAATGTCACCCAGAGGTTAAGAAGAGCCAAGATGTGCTTTTCTGCAACCCCTCCCCAGGGTACTCACCTCACTGGCTCCCCATTTGTCCACCTAGGCATGACAAGAGGCTGGAACCAGACAGAAAACAGTCCTTGCCCTGAGAAGCCAGCCTGCCTGGGAAAACAAGGTCCCCCGAGAGCTAGTCCAGAGGAGGGGCATGTGCAGCTCTAGGCTTTCATCTGATGTTTGGAGGGCTGGCATGAGATGGGGAAACTGAGGCTGGAGTATTAGGGGAAACAGGTGATGCTTCAAAAGGACCAGAAGTCAGAGGAATATGAGCTAACTCCCTGGAGTTCACGGAACTCAACTGTAACTTCCTAAGCCACTATGTAGTGCAGGCAATCCCCTGGAACCCCCACCACTGGCCACCAGCTTCCCGAATGACCCCAGACCCCAGCCCAGGCTCAGAAGGCAGGGCAGGGCCACCCTGAGCTGGGAGGTGGGGGCCTCTCCCAGGGCCCATGCAGTCAGAACAGCCATAATAATTCCAGTGGCATGCTCCAGGTCCTGTAGTGTGACCAGCCAGAGGGTAGGCTTTGGGTATGGGTCTGGGGGAGAAGGAAACAGGGCCAGGCAGAGGGGACAGCAAGGTCCTATCCCCACCTCACCCCCCAGAGACGTCTTTAAGGGTATGAATTCTTCCTGCCACAGGTCTTAGAGGTTGAGTGTTTGGACTAAGCCCTGAGCGTGAGGAGAAAGTACTGATTCTGGTGGAGGCAGTGCCACCCCGCAGAATGCCCTGGCATCTTGCAGTGTGATTCTCCAGCTTTAGCCCATCTATAGTCTCCCAACAGAGAGAGCCGGCAGAGCAACCATGTGGGAGACAGAGTGGGGCAGGAAATCCAGAGAGGAGAACTCTGTCCTGGGATGCCTGGTGTAGTAGTGAGCTGCCCATCACTGGAGGAATCCAAGATAACATTGCAGTCTGCAGAGGCACCAAAGCGCTTGTTCCCCAAGAGGGAGGGCAGGGCTGGGGAAAGACTAAAAGTGTTGGCAATAAGCAGACTTGGGCATGGAGTAGTCAAGCTTCAGAGGGGTTTCATCCTAGCTGGGTGACATCAGGTACATGTGAGACCTCTCTGAACATCTGTGACCTGGCTCAAATGCCGCACACTTCATAGTCCTGCACTCAGAGGTTGACCAAAGTGCCTGCCAGGCCTGAGGTGGGCTGGGGTCCCCTTCACCTGGCCACAATGGCTGCCTACTAGGTCTCCAACATGGGTATTCCTGCTTCTTTGCTCCAGACAGCTCATCTGTCCCTCTAGCCGCATTCCCTAGGAGGCCAGCCCGTTCCGTTGTTTGGCATCCGTGTCTCTGACCTGGTTCTCAGGTGCAGCCACCCCCAGAAGAGAGAAGCCCAGCCCCACCTGAGCTGGCATCTTTGAGACTGACAGTGGAGGCAGCCACAAAGGCTGGAGGGTCCCTGTCCAGCCTGGCCCCCAATCCCCTCCCTCTAGCCAGCTCATCCCACCCCTCTTGGCTAAACCTCATCTGATCCCAGGGACCTCAGAGTAGAGAGAAAGGGATTCCTACTCCCTAGGCAGTGTTGGGAGAGCACCAGGGCCTCAATTTCCCCAGGAACTCACTGCCTGACACTTCTTAGCTCCCTAGTGGGTCTCCTTCCAGGGGCAGAAATCTGGGTGTGACTACCTGGGCTCCCCTGCGCCTGTCTGGCTTGAAGACATCACTTTTGTCCTGGTGGTGGTGGGGAGGCCAAACCAGGAGCACAGAATCAGCGGAAAGGGACTTTTTAAAAAATTATTATTATTTGCAGACAGGGTCTCACTCTGCCACCCAGGCTGGAGTGCAGCGGCAGAGTCCTAGGTCACTGTAACCTTGAACTTCTGGGCCCAAGCGATCCTCCCACCTCAGCCTCCCAAGTAGCTGGAACTACAGGTGTGTGTCACCATACCTGGCTATCTTTGTAAAATTTTTGTAGAGATGGGGTCTCATCATGTTGCCCAGGCTGGGGAAGGTACATTTCTTAACCCTAGGGCTGTGTATACAGAAATCCATTTTATTACTTTTTAAACTGTGCATGTATCTGACATACACTCTTTCCTGTCTGCATTTTTTCACATTTAAAATAAAATATTTTAAAGGGGCCAGGCACGGGGGCTCACACCTGTAATCCCAGCACTTTGGGAGGCCAAGGCGGGTGGATCACCTGAGATCAGGAGTTTGAGACCAGCCATGGCCAACATGGTGAAACCCTGTCTCCACTAAAAATACAAAAATTAGTTGGGCGTAGGGGCAGGCGCCTGCAATCCCAGCTACTTGGGAGGCTGAGGCAGCAGAATTGCTTGAACCCAGGAGGCGGAGATTGCAGTGAGCCAAGATTGTGTCACTGCACTCCAGTATGGGCGACAGAGCAAGATTCCATTTCAAAAAAAGAAAAAAAAAAAAAAGAGTATTTTAAAGGAAGGGGAAGCAGGCTCTGGTTCCCACACAATCCCCACTCAGTGACACTGGAGCCACCCCTGGCCATGCTCTGCCATCAGAGAATCAAAGCCAGGTGCCTTCAGCCCTAAAGTGGCCATAACCACATGTATCCCCCATGAAATGTCCGCACATGGCCCAGTTCTGGCTGAGCGGGAGAGGCAGCACAATCAGAAGCCTCCACAGGCATCCACACCCCTCCCTGGGGCTTTCCAAGAGTATCTGAGATGCCTGTAGGGTGGGAGGGAGACATCCTTCCCCTAAACAGACAACCTGCAGCAGCTTCACAGAGGTGAGATTTCAGAGGGGAGCCCCAGGCAGAAAAAGGGACTGAATTTGGGAGCAGGAGGGTCACCACTTCTGGGGTCCTTCGAAGCCCCCGCAGGTGCAGCCCTGGGGGAGAACTCCGACCATCGCAGCCTGCAGTGGCAGTGAGGATGCCCTGCCCAAGGGGCAAGCAAGGTAGGTGATGGCGGCAGCAAAGGGGCGCAGGAGGCCTGGGTCAGGCCCAGTGACCCCACCCCTCAGGCCCTGCCCCCGGGCCTCCCCCTGGACAAATCAGGTTGATTCCCGACCTCCAGAATACCCAGAGAACTGTGCTGCGCGGACACCCTCCCACAAGCCCAATCCCTCACAGCTGCACAAGGGAAGAGGCAAGAAGACCTGAGGGTGGTGGGCAGAGCCAGGCCTCTGTTCCCTTCTGACCAATCCAGGAGGGCTTCCTGGGAGCGGGGTCTCCTCCGCCTCAACTGGATCTCAGCTGAAAGGCCAGCTCATTAGAGACCGCTGTGACCTCCCTTCTGGGCACCAGTCCCCAATTCTGGGCCCCACCCCCACAGCCCCGGCCTCCCCCCGGGGTCCCCAGGCCACCTCCTCCTTTGCTTCATCTGTAGCCAACTCCCCGGCATGAGCCCAGGCATGAGCCCGCGCGAGTCACTGCGGCCGCCGGGGCGCCGAGGCCAGTGCGGGGACATAGCAGGACTCCCTCCTTCGGACCTTCCGCCGCGGCCCCGCGAGTGCCACAGGTTTCCACAGGGCCGGGGCACACGGACCCGCGCAGCCTGGGAGCCAGGGACCCCAATCCCAGCGAAGGGGCGCCTCGCACCCCAGTCCTCACGCGGTCCCCGAGGGCTCGCGGTGACTGCCGGGTCGGGGAGGAGGAGGGTGGCAACCCGGCCCCGCCGCTCCAGTTGCTGCAGCAGCCCCCCGGGCCTCAGTCTCCGAATCTGCCAAACGGGCGTGTGGCAGCCACAAGGTGTCTTTTCGGAAGACTCACGGGCGCAGGCGCAGACGGGTGCGCACCCCTAAGGCGCCCGCGAGCCAGGACCTCGGCCCGGGGCTGGGTGCCCCGGGCCCCCCCCCTGCAGCCCTTCTGGAGCCAGCGCGCCTGCGTCGCGGGCGCACAGGGGGCGGAGCTCCCGGCGTCTCCGCCCCTTACCCGACGTTCCCCGCGCCCGCAGGCGCTGACGTGGCCGCCGTCAGAGCCGCCATCTTGTGGGAGCGAAACCAACGCCTGGCTCGAAGCAGCAGCCTCTGAGGTGAGGGCGAGGGGCGCGGGTCGGTGTGGGCCGCACACAAGTTGGAGCCGGCGGGGTCTGGGGACTGGCCTCGGGGCGACTTGAGGTTCGCGAAGGGCACCTCGATCCCGGCGTCGGCGGCGGCGGCGACAGGGCCGGGCCGGGGGCGGACGAGGACGGGCCGGGCTGAGGCTGGGGAGTCGGGGCTGGGAGGGCGGGCGGGTCGGTGAGCTCCTCGCGCCCCTCACAGGTTCCCGGAGTCGCCCGCGGCCCCTTGTCCTCCTTTGCCAGTCCCTGCCCCCGCCCGTCGCCCGGAAGTCAGCCGGGACGCCAGGCTCTTCTCCAGGAAACCTGGGCTTCCTGCTTCCCTCACCTCTGCCCCTCACGTTTCCCGAGGCCGCCAGCGCGTGGAGGGTTGGGGTTAGCGGTCTCGGGGGCCGGTGGGGGTTGTGGGGCCTCCTCCACCCGAGTACAGGCTAGCGAGCGGCATCCGGGCGGACCGCTGCCTCGGGGACCGGGAAACTGAGGCTCAGGCGGCCCCAAGACACCGTCAAGGTCACGTAGGTGGTGGGGGCTTGCACCTTCGCCTCCCGACTCCATCCAGTTCGTGTTTCCTCTGAGGAAGGCACTGGGTTAGGGGCGGTGAGAGCGAGCGGGCGGGCAGTGGACAGGGACCCTGCGCCTTTCCCTGTCTGCTGAACGGAATGCGTGGATCTCCGGGGAAGCCCAGAGTGCCTCCCTTCACAACAGTGAGACGCGATTTGGGGTCAGTATGAAGTCTCCGGTGGCTTCCAGAGGGCCGGTCGATGTTCGCTTTAACTCCAGGGTGGTTTCGTTGACGTTGTCGGCAGTAGATAAGAAGGCCTCTTTTGAGCTGGTGAATCTTTAACTTGCCTGCGGAACGACCTGCTCCCAGACTCTAGGCCGCAGAGGCCGGCCCCAGCGCTCTCTCGGGGCACAGCCTGGGTGGTTACGGCTTGTGAGATTGGATCTGGACAGCCGTGCGCACCTAGAGTGTTAGATAACCATTCCGACGGCACCTCCTGGCGCACTCCCTTTCCGTCCAGGCAGCCAGTTGCTGCTTTGCAGGAATTGAGCAGAAATGCGCTCGGAATCGCGGGCAGAAAAAGAAGGGAGGTCGGAGTCTTTGGATGGTCCCCGAAGTCGCCGCCTAGTTTAGAGCTGTAGAGTTGGTGCCACTGCCCCTATTGGAGTGGGCAGTTGTATTTCTTGTTTCAGAACTAGTGGTCAGCAGTTTTCTCTGCCGCCGGTTGTTGCAAGGCTGGTGGTTCTGTCGTTTTCCGCAGTGTGTTGGGAGGAGTGTGAGATGCCGAGGTGCAGTTGTGTGCGGCCCCTGTGGCCCTCTGCTTTTGCGTTAGCCATTGTCTAACACGTGTGACTGCATGGATGGTGTCCTCATTTAATTTGAATTTTCACCAGCACTACCAAGGTAGCCAGAACCATAAGGTCCTGAAATGCCGTACTATTAGCTGGGTCCAAAATTGAGAAGAATTGAGTAGTATAAATGTTAGTATACACATCTGATTGGCCACATTGTTAGAGGTGTGTTGTCCACGTTTTCACATGTTGGTAGACCGGAGAATATCTGTCACTTGTCTTTAGGTGTATCTTGTTGAAAATAAATCCAAATCATTGCAGCAGTAGGAATATGCTGTTGCCTGTCAGGCAGTTTTTCAGATTTGCTAGTTGAAAAAGATTTGAAACAGTTGGTTTGGACAACAGCTGAGTCACACAATGACTGTGAGTGAAAAGCAAAAACTGGTTCTGTGCCCCTCACAGTTCTGATTTTGTACATCATGTAGTCTAGCTATGCGCTGTACCTCTTGCACAATATGGAGAGGACATTCAGACATCTTCACCTGCTCATCTGCCCCTACGGACTGGACAGGCTTGAAACTATAGGAAGATGCATTTGGCCTTTCATTTTTCACTTCAGTAAAATTTAATATGGACTGTCAGCTGCTGCAGTGATCATAGAAGTAGACCTAACTAAGAGAAAAAAACCTGTTGTGCAAGTTCACACGCAAAGTATATGACTGTGGTTTCAGAGAGTTGAAGCAGTTCTTTCTAGATTCTTCAAATTAAATGTCTCGTCGGTGTATTTAAACCAGCTCTTACTCACAGGCCATGCTCACCAAGCTTTTGTACACACTTCTTCCTGAGCTGTGACCATTCTCTTGAGCAAGAGGCTGCAGCCAGCCTGGGCTGGCGGGCCCATACTGTCTCTCACAGGCATTCTGTCCTCTCCCCCTGACCTTTCACCTCGGTAAGCTCAAGAGGGTGAAAGGAAGTAGAGTGCACTGTCAGAGGTAATTGGGAGAGAAACAGGAAAAGGCCTTGCAGTGGGGATCTTAAATTATGAGAACTTGTGTTTTCTGTGTTGTGCCTGCTCCTCATTGGTGTGGTTGGTTGGTAGGGGTATCCTGCCCGTAGCATCTGAAGTGGTCTTTTGGAAAAGGTTTAGCCCCTTCATGTTGGGATTCCAGGACTTGCCTTCATCCTCAGGTTCGTATTTTACTGTGGTTGTTATAAACTCTTTAAGGCATAGTTGCACTTATCGCCTTACAGCTGTGCAGGTGCCCAGCATCGTCTTGGAAGGTAGTTTCACATTCTCAGGTGGGTCAGATGACCTTGTTAGCAACTTGACAGACATGTCTTGGATGTTTTTTGTTCCCAAGAGGCTCTCAGGTCCTCCCCCGGGGTCCTGTCACTCAACCATCTACAGGGATGAGAAGACAGTGAGGCTGGCTGATTAGCCATAATGTCCTTGACTAATCCTGGTTTCCTGGTTCTCACACAGTGGTAACAAGGGCTTGCAGCCGGTTGTCAGCCAACAGACTGGAAAGGTGGTGCTTCTTACAGGCCCTGATAACAGGAGAAGCCTAAATGACATCAAGAGAAGAGACAGGGAAAGCATAAAAGGCAGATTTTCACAGGCACAGCAATTGAGAATGATTCAGTTTAGAAGGCAGACGTTCTCCCACACCCTGGAGGCCCAGGGCTCACTGTTAGTGTACAGCATGAAGTGAACGGGAGACTTGATTCAGTCCATGAACGTTTCAGGAAGTTAGAAGTCTGTAGTTGTGGATTGCAAAATACATATCTGGCCTGCCTCCCATTTCCTGCCATACAACTACTAAAATACTTGGAATCTCCAAAGTGATGATGTCTTTTTGTACCCTAATGAGTTGACCAGTGACGGGCAGCCCCTACGAAACTTCAGGGTAGGGCTAGTCACGGGGCCAAGGCAGGATTAGAGGGTTTCAGCCCCACCCTCCAATTTCCCCAGAGTGGAGAGGGACTGAAGATTGAGCTGGTCACCAGTAGCCAATAATTTAATCAGTCACACTAATATCATGAAGCCACACTTTTGCCTTCAGTAGTTAACAGCATCTACAGCCCCGTGTTTCCACATTTGTACAAAGGAATGTTCAGACTGAACCACACTTAAGTACAATTCTGAAATAGCATGAAATTCCTTGTTGATGGGAAATACCCAAAAGGCCTGCCTGGGCTTTCAGAGAGCTTCCAGAAAGCCGAATTCATGGAGGTTCCTGGAGGGTGGCACGCCCAGGAGGGCAAGGTAGCTCCGTGTCTCTTCCCTCATACCCCACCCTATGCATCTCTCCATCTGTATCCTTTGTAATATCCTTTATGAAAAACCAGTAAACTTTAGTGGTTTTCTGAGTTCTGTGAGCCACTCTAGCAAATTAATTGAACCCAAGGGGAAGGAGTTATGGGAACCCTGATTTATAGATGGTTGTCCAGAAGCACAGGTAAAATAACCTGGAGCTTGTGATTGCCTCCAGGTGGACAGTGTCAGGATTGAACTGAATTAAAGGACACCTATCCGGTGTCTGCTGCAGAACGCAGAACTGGTTGCTTACTTGGCATGTGTGGAGAAACCCCTGCTCATGTGGTGTGAGAAGTGACCTGTGTTATAAGAGTGTGTGAGAAACTGAGTTTGGGTTTTCCTGTGTCCTCAAAATAGTGTGTTTTGAAAATCTTCTAGGCAGAATGTATTAAAATAGTTTTTACTCCCTGAAGGGATGCCAGCAAGCTAGAAAGATTCATTTCCAAAGGACTTCCAGTGGTAGCATGGCTAGATATGAGACATCTTTCCATTTGTGTCACACAGCAAGTTATTTTTGCAGTACCATATACACTATACGGGAAACTTTTAAGTATTTTATAGGTTTGATTTAGGTATAAATGGTCAAGAGGACTATTGCTAGATATCATCTAGACTCATCCTGAGGATTGGGAACGCAGGCAGTTAGATGTGCCTGTGCTTCGTACCTTCTGTAGATGGGAATGCAGTTGCTCACTCACTAATCAAATTTATTGATTTATATTTAAAATACTATGAATACATCTGGCAGTTTTGGTGGTGACATATTCCTTAAAATATTTGTATTAACCAGGCACTGTGGCTCACACCTGTGTAGTGCAATCTACTTGGGAGGCTGAGGCAGGAGAGTGGATCA
Organism: Papio anubis; assembly: GCF_008728515.1. Taxonomy (NCBI): domain Eukaryota; kingdom Metazoa; phylum Chordata; class Mammalia; order Primates; family Cercopithecidae; genus Papio; species Papio anubis. The sequence continues at coordinate 133,712,729 of NC_044976.1, read as the reverse complement.
CTTGAGCCTAGGAGGTCAAGGTTGCAGTGAGCTGTGATCATGTCACTGCACTCCAGCTTGAGTAACAGAGCAAGAACCTTAGCTCTTAAAAAAATAAAATAATAAAATAAAAAAAATAAAAGTATACCTACTCACCAGCTGAGGACCTGGGGGCAGGTTTAGAAAACAGATTTTGAACATGCATCCCTCTTGTGGTGTCTGACATCACTGAGCTGCCACACTTTTTTGCCTTCAGCATCTTCAACCCCATTTTTCCACATTTTTACAGTCAAATGAATGTTCAGACTAACCCACACGTGAGTACAGTTTTTAAACAGCATGAAATTTCTTATTGACACGATAGGTTTTTCGTGACAAACTTAATTTTTAGGGAAAGCACATCTGCAGATGTATACAGTTGATCTTCATGAGCCCTAGGGGCCTGATAAACATTCCTTTGCCATTGTTTTCTCCTCTCCTTGGTGGTGAGTCACTTGTGCAGTGCCCAGCGGAAGAGGGTGGGAGGCTGGGGAGGAAGGCCTGTTCTGGGCAAAGGAAGCCCTACTTGATGAGCATGTGGCTCCACGGGGGCAGGGGCTGTGACAGTGAGTGCCACACAGAGCCACCCACACTGGTGGAGGGAAGGCAGGGAGATACCAGGACCATCCGGAAGGGGCTAAGTGTCATTTGACAGGTGCCATGTGAGCAGAGAAGTGGAGTGGCCTGGGACAATCAGGGCAGAATCCCTGAGGTGGATGCACTGGCTGAGTTTGGAGACCTGCCAGGAACAGGGTGCATACTGGGTGGGAAGCCTGCTGGGGTGTGCAGTGGCCCTCAGAGGGGGTCTACGATCCCCAGAAAAAGGATTTGGGGAATCTAGGGGGGCATTTTGGGTGGCAGCACTGGCACCTTTGGCAGTGGCAAGAACACTTCCTGTCTGACCTTCATGTAGGGGAGGTCATCTAATGTCCCAGATGACCTAGACCTATGTCCTAGACCTGTTATAAATATGGAAAAAAAAAAATTTTTTTTGTGCATAGTTTTAACAGGTGTTCTGAAGTTTCAGGAACAGAATCACCTTATAAATCAAAGATGATTGTATATTGTTCCCTTCAGAATCATAGCAAGAATTCGGTTTCCAGAAGGAAAAACTACAGTAGTTGCTTCATGGACACAGCTTGCCCTTGAGGTTGGAGGTGTCCGTGCATGAGCAGCCTGGTAAGGGTGGTTCTCTGGCTGCCACCTTTGGTCCTCTAGTGTAGTTGTGAAGTCACTTTCCTTTACTCCCCGTTGCATCATAGTTGGGGCAGAGCAGTGGTTCTCTGCCATCTTGTGCGAGTGCTGGGATGCTGTCTCCACTTCCTTTTGGGTTGCCAGAGGCAGCATTTAGAGCACAGTGTGGGCATTATGTTGTGGACCAAGGCAGCCTGTTGCAAGGACCTGATCTGGAAGCAGCCGTGGGGCAGCTCTGAGCAGAGCATGGGGTCACCTGGCTGACTGGTGTGCTGAGAGCACGCAGGAGGAAGCTGGAGACAGGGTTCTTCTTGCCTGGGGAGCAGGAGGGAGGTTACTCGCATCACAGTGGAGAATGCTTGTTGGGTTTGGGTGGGGGGTTTCGGCAGCAAAGCTGGCTGTCAAGGGGCAGGAATTGGGGGGAGGGTCTAAAGCCTTGAAGAGAAATATGGGGTCGCTGTGTAGGGGCCACCATCACCTGGAGAGCAGGGCAGATGCCAGCGTGTGTGTGAGACCTAGGTCACCTGAGCGGAGGTCCCCAGAGTGTGTCCCTGGGGTGTGCCTTTCTCTTACCTTCTGGAGTACATCCAGAAGCGAGGATTTCCTGCAAGGGTGGTGGCCTCCCAGGGCCTGTGGGGGGTGTCCCTGTCTCTTTACATGTCTGACCAGGGTGGGGTGGGGTAGCAAGGCAGTGCTCATCCCAAAGCTGGGGGAAACCTGGTGATGGCTCCCACTCCCATTGTTGCACTTCGCTTTTGATTCCTCTGGAAGAGCAAGTCTTTGTGTGGTGTTTCCCCTCAGCCCACATTTTAAAAATTAAAGTTTCTTGAAGGCAGAAATCAAGTTTTAGGCATTGGCTCAATCACTGGTGCAGCCACTGCATTAATTTTCTTTAACCTAGTACGGAGAAGCTGCAAGGGCCCCCACCCCCACCCCCAGTGGTTGGAGGAAGGAGCAACTTGCTCTCCCAGTTTATGACAGCAACACCAGCAGTGTGCTGTTCCAGTTCCCCATTTTTTTTTTCAAGTGATGTGGAAAGGGGCCTTCAGGGCGCTGGATCCCCCGGCCCCACACAAGGGTGGGCCCATGTTCACCCCGAACAGCGCCTGGCAGTAGCTCAGTGCCCAGCATGTCTGTGGTCAGTGTGTAGTTCAGGAAGTGAACTGGCAAAGCTGAATAAATGAGATTTACTTCCCAGCAGAGGTCAGAGGCTCTTTCACCCTCTCTTCCTGGGTTCTTGGCATTCCCCTGAAAACCAGCGTAGCATTGTCACGTCAGATAGCTCTGCTATGTCTGCGCTGACCATGCCGAGATGGGCACTGTGGACTCGGCCTCTGGTCATTGCTGGAACCAGCGGCCTCCATGTGAGGTATAGGGGAATGCACTGCTAGCAGATGGTTGGGGTATGGACACTCATCCTGCCCTCTTGACTTGGTGTTGTGCCATCACAGTCACTTGCTGTTTAGCATGCTGTTTAGAGTGAATCACAAGGGTCCAGGCCCCTGGGAGTGCCTCCCCTCAAGTTGGAAGAGCCCTTGGGCACGGCATAGGCTCCTGGCAGAATTGGGCTGGGCCATGATCCAGGGCGTTGGCACCTCACCTAGGAGTTGGGGTTCTGGTCAGAAGCCCTATGGAGACAGGGTCTCCCCTGTAGGCACCAAACTGACCTCAAACTGCTGGTTCTTTGGCCCTGGGGACAGGACTGGTTGAAGTATTCTCCTTGCATCTGTCACCTGCACAGCAGGGATGCTGTAGTTCCTTGACTGTTCAGCGTTGCAGTGTTAAATCCCTGCAGGTTCCTCATTCTCAGCTTGTGTTGTGAGTTTCAGTGTTGTGGGCTAATGTGGATTTGCATTTCTGGTCTTGGTTTTCCCAGTGACCAGTCTGTCAGCCACTGCACTGGGGGCCAGGTAGAGGCCAACTGCACCCTGCCTGCCAGAGTAGAAATACTGGTAGGCCCCAGGCTCTGCTGCCCCTTCCATGTCCTTGTGTAGGCATCCATGGACAAAGCTGACTCACAGGGTTTGCACAGCTGCAGGGAGGCCAGGAAACATGGGTTTTATTCTAGAGGGCCTTGCGCTCAGTGACAGACCAGAGTCCCATCACTGAGAGAGCAGGGCAGGGGCAGCACAAAGGACTGGACAGCGTTTGCCATGATGCTGTATGCATAGCCAGCGCAAGTCCCTCATTGTAGCTGTGGTCAGGGGTCATAAGACACTGCCCTCAGAAGCCCTGGGAGCCTACCTGGTGTGTGCTCAGAGCTGTGCATCTGCATATTTCAGAAGGGCTTATGTTTGGTGAGGTGCTTTGAGGACAGTTAAGTAACACTTCACAAATACCAAGAAGCAAGAAATACACAAATAAGCAGGTAGTGGGCAGTGACTCTTTGGTGTTCACATTAGCTGTAGTCCTAGAACTCAGTCCATGAGATGGAATCACAAAAATGGAATTCATTTCTAGCTGTCAGTACACAAACTGATTTAAGATATCACCTTGAATCTTAAGCTGACAAACAGTGATCTAAACTGAATTTCACTGATTGACCCACCTGAAAGAACTGATAGATAATGCCCTCCCTTAACTCAAGGCCAGCAGCAGATGTGTTAGAGGGGACCGTCGTCTCCTAATGGCTTGTGGGGTCACTGCATCAAGTTGTAATGCCTAATGAGCTCCTCTAAAAACATCCTGAAACTTTTGTAAAAAAAAAAAAAAAAAAAAAAAAACCAGCAGACTCAGCGGGACTCGCCTTCAGATGCAGGCCAGAATGAGAGTTCTAGAATGTGTGTGCTGTTCTTTTGTCTCAGTCTGCATGATTGCAAGTCTCTTCAACATAATTGGGTCCATAGAGTGTCTCAGTCATGTGTGTTCCCCTCTGATCATGCTTTTTGATTCGCACCTGTGTCACAGTTGTGCTGGCTTGTGAGATGTGTCTGCCTGTCACCATTATCGGCACATTTACTTTTCCCTTTACATGAGTTTTGGTAAAATAGTGACAAAATGTAATGCAGTGCTCAGTTGCAGAAAAATGTCAGGCCTACAGAAATGGAGCATTTGGCTGGTGGGTAGACTGATGACCATAGGCTTTATTTGGCTGCTGTGGTAAACAAGCAGCAGCTTGTGCAGGTGAGAATAAATGGCCATATTGCATTTCATTTTAAGGACTCTCTTAAAATGAAAATCCTCGTGTGGGAAATGAACACAGGTTTCACGAAATTGATCATCTACACTATATGTATGACTGTTGAAAGGCTGCTGTTCCTCAGAAATGCTTAAAATGTTGTATAATGTACATGAGTCCCTTCGGGAAGTCATCAACTTTGTTCAGTTTCCTCAGATTAGATAGTAAAATTGAGATTATGAACTATAAAGATGTGTGTAATTTATCTGTCAGTGAACTTGACACAGTTCTAACTACTGTGGAGGTCAGGGCAGGAGGATTACTGGAGCCCAAGAGTTCAAGACCAGCCTGGGCAGGATAGCGAGACCCTGTCTATAGAAAATATTAAAAATCAGCCAGGCGTGGTGGCGTGCCCCTGCAGTCCCTGCTACTTGGGAGGCTGAGGTGGGAGGTTCGCTTGAGCCCAGGTGTTCAAGGCTGCAATGGGCTGTGATCGAACCGCTGAATTCCAACCTGGGTGACAGAGTGAGGCCCTGTCTCAAAAAGTGAACTCTGGATGTCACTGGCTTTCCATGTAAGCAGAGCACACATCATGTGAGCCCCATTCGTGGATGTCAGTCAGCGGAATAGAATCTTGGACCTGGAGCTTGTTTGTCCTGTGCTAGAGGTTGGAGGTATCTCTGTCTTTCTGTTGGTTCTTGTCAGTTCAGGTCACTTAGAGATTCTGTTACGTACACCAGCTCTGACAGGTTGGGGAAAATGATCTACCTTCTGCCTGAGCCTGTTCCTTTCCCTGACTCATGCCAAAGCATCCCTGAGATCTGCAAGGGACCGAGGATAGTACTGGCTGGTGGTCTGGGTACAGGCCACAGAGGCACTGGCTCCCCTGTGCATCTGGACCATTTTGGTTGGATCCATTCATAGACACAAAACGGATGTGAACTCACAGAGCTACATTTCTCCCCACCCCGTTCAGTGAGGTGTCAGGGAATGTAGCTGCCAGAGGTGACTGTCCTGTTCTCTGGTATAATGCCTGAAGGCCACCTTAACCATTGGTCTCTGGTCCTCACTGAAGAAAAAAACATTTTTCCTAAAAGACTTTTTTTCCCCAGAGTTGGAGCCCACAGTGTGGTCAGGAAAGAGAAGTAGCCACTGGCGGCTCCTGGCATCCTCCTGCTGGGCAGCCCTCCTCTCATAGTGTGAGGGGTCCCATCGTGTACAAGCAGGAAGGCTCTGAGAAAGCCAGGGTTTCCTGCTACCACAGGATAATTCCGATGAACCTGAAAAGAGGGTTTTGGCTTGTGTGTGGGGAACTCTGGTGGAAGAAAGGGTGACAGCACTTGGCCTGGGCATGACACAAGTTAGGCCCTGGAATTGAGAGTGGGGTTTGCTGTGGATCTTTCTCCCTCGTCCTAGACTCTGTTGGGTCTCCACCTGTCACAGAAGCAGTAAATGGTGCAGGGGCTGCCAGGTCCAGGGTCCTGTGGGGATGCTGGAATGTGCCAAGGCAGGATGTGCCAGCCACCCTCTGCCCATGTGTGCAGCAGGGCTGCAGATGTGCTTGTGGGTGGGAGAAACTACGCTGTCTGTGCTGATGTCTTGACACCTGAGGTTCAGCCCTCCTGGTTCTGCCATTCCCTTGCAGGGCCGCTTCCCTCCTCTGGGGACTCTAATGCTTTGGTCTGTTAGGGGAAAAAAAAAAATGCCGGGCACGGTGGCTCACTCCTGTCATCCCAGCACTTTGGGAGACCCAGGTGGGCTGACCAACATGGTGAAACCCCGTGTCTACTAAAAATAAAAAAAAAAAAATTAGCTGACCATGGTGGCACGTGCCTGTAGTCCCAGGTACTCCAGAAGCTGAGGCAGGAGAATCTCTTGAATCTGGGAGGCGGAGGGTGCAGTGAGCCGAGATTGCGCCTGGGAGGTTGCAGTGAGCTGCAATTCTCCCAAGCGCCGGCGTGTGTGGATCGTGGACAGTGCTGGGGTCAAGTCCTTCTAGACTTGTTAACTTGTAAAGTTAACAAGCCTTTGATACCACACACCCTTGCCTTAGCTTTCCAACACCCCAGTAATAACATCAGGACTCCCTGAGTATCGTCCACCATATGTTTTCCTGGAGTAACTCATAAAAGGCCCTCTTTTTGTTCCATTTCATGTTTTTGAGTTTTTCCTGCGAACCTGTCATTAGTTTTTCCCCATTGCCCAGAGTTGCCCAACTCCATAATACAAGAACACGTAGATGGTGTGCCCCATTCTTGCAGGTGTCCACCTCCTGCTCCAGTCTGAGGGAGTTGGCTAGGCTGCTGCTCTCTCTCCACGTTGCTGTGGGCTTGCATCCTCTCCCTGGATCCCTGGGGGAGCTTCTTGCGGGGAGCACGTGAGAGGTCTGAGGCCCTGCGGTTTGGGAGTTATTTTCATTCTCCCCTAACACTTGTTGGATACTTTGGCTGGGTATAGAATTAAAGGTCATGTTCTAAGGGTTTTGAAAGCACTGTTTCAGAGTCTTCCATTCTCTGGGGCAACCGAGGTGTCATTTGCCTCTGGGCATTCTGGAGTCCACCTTGAACCTTTAGTGGGTCTCATCTAGGTCCTTGGCTTTGTGCTTCGGCCCTGCGTCCCCGCTCTGGAACACAGAAAAATTTCACCCCGTAATTTCATACGTTCTTTCTTTTAGGGTTTCGGTTAGTTGATATCTTAAAATAGTCTTCTGTCTTCAGTCTCCTGTCTTGCTTGCCTCCTTCCAGATTCCTTTATATTTGGGTCTCTTATGTTGGTGGCCTTTCAAAGGCAGACAGGCCAGTCTCTTTAGGGGGTGGGGATGGAGCTCCAGTTGCTTGTGTGTGGATCTGCTGGGGCATATAGGACTCTCAGGAATTATTCTGGAATTTCATGGCTCAAGTGTGTTGTCATGGCTTAGCGCAGGCCTAAACCCTGCTGCAGCTGCTCCCCTAGACCAAGCTTGTCCAACCCTTAGGCCGCATGTGGTCCAGGATGGCTTTGAACCTGACCCAACACCAATTTCTAATAAAACATTGATATTTTGGGGAGGGGGGTTTGTTTTGGTTTGGTTCATCAGCTGTTGTGTTAGTATATTTTGTGTGTGGTCCAAGACAATTATTCTTCCATTGTGGCCCAGGGTAGCCAAGATTGGACATTCCTGCCCTAGACAGTCCCAGCTTCATCCGTTGGGTCCCAGGTGGTCCAGCTTTCTCTGCCTGGTCAGTCATCACGTCCAAGGTCTTCCTCCCTTTTCTCTCTGCCCTTCAAGGTGTATGTGTCATTTTGGTGTCTTCATTGGCAGTGGTTGCAGGAGTGGACTGAGAGGGCATGTATTCAGGCTCTTCTGTGTTCTGTGGGTGGTGGTCTTCCTCTGGGCTTAGAAAACATGGCTATCCCCAAAAAGGGAACACTACAGTGAAGGTCCTTATAAATTTCAGAATTCATTTAAGTTTCAGAATAGGTGACATGTTCAAAACCAAGAGCAAAGTGTCCAGAGGACACTGATCCAGCTTGAAGTTCTGCGGCTCGTCTGGGATGATGGCAGTGTCAAATCAGACGCGGGCGGCCAGTTCACACCCACTGAAACACGCAGGCATGTGTGGGCCCTCGCCAATGTTGAGAAATGGAGAAGAGGCATTTCCTTGAAGTAGTGCGCGGGGGTGACTGGATGAGAAAGTCACCAGCAGACAGTCATGGCCATGATTTAGCCAAAAGCTGCCTCCATATGGAACCCCTGGTGGAGGAGGTCTGATGAGGGGTGGGTATGGTCACAGGCTCCTTGCATGTCCTCTTGAAGGCAGAAGCCTTCTTCACTCAGGGTAAGCCCCCCCTGCGGGTGCAGTGAAGAAGCAGTGTTTCAGAAAGTGACCAGTTTTTTCTAAAGTCCCTGTTGGGAATAAAATCACCTGATTCGTGAAAGTGCCCGCTGGGCAGTGAGGCCAAAGCCTAACAGCTTCAGTGTCCTTACAGAGGCGTCTGGGCATTGGAGGCCCTTCCTGCTGGAGTCTCTGCAGGGCTCTGATGGTGGGTGCCAGCCAGTCGACTTAATTGCTGTCCCTGATATTTGTGTTCTGCTGAGGGAACCCCTACCATTGCAGTGTGGGGCACACATGGTGTGCGTGCCCCATCGAGGCGTTTCCTCATAGGAGTGTGTCCCTGAAGGTGTCCTGCTGTGTCTGGCCTGGCCCTGTGTGCTCTGGTCCTTGTGAGTGTGGGGAAGCAGAGTGAGTTCTGTGTTGGGGTGTAGAGGAGCCTTGCACGCACCTGGAAGCCAGTCCTCAGGCAGCCAGCGTCCCCTCCTGCGTAGGCTGGGATGAGGCAGCCTTTCTGGCCATGCAGTCGTGGGGATGGCTTCCCAAGGTGAGGGCAACAGCTTCTCAATTTCTGACTCAGCCGTTTTCCCTCAGCCCCCATCCTGAGGTGGATTTGGGGGGCTTGGGAGGCAGGGCTCTTTCCCTGTTTCCCTGAAGGCTTCCAGGAGGTGGGTTGAGGCAGTGGTGTGTCCCTGGGTGGGTGGGCTCTGAGCAACTGCTGCTAGGCAGCACAGAACCAGACATGGAGCACCTTGTCTCTCCAGGTGTCCCTGGCCAGTGTCCTTCCACCTGTCCACAAATATGGGGAACATCTTCGCCAACCTCTTCAAGGGCCTTTTTGGCAAAAAAGAAATGCGCATCCTCATGGTGGGCCTGGATGCTGCGGGGAAGACCACGATCCTGTACAAGCTTAAGCTGGGTGAGATCGTGACCACCATTCCCACCATAGGTGAGGTGGGGGCCAGCAGGGAGTGGGTTGGGCTGGACTGGGCCAAGGTACAAGGCCTCACCCTGCATCCTGCACCCAGGCTTCAACGTGGAAACCGTGGAGTACAAGAACATCAGCTTCACTGTGTGGGATGTGGGTGGCCAGGACAAGATCCGGCCCCTGTGGCGCCACTACTTCCAGAACACACAAGGTGAGTGGCTGGGGCCTGGTCCCATGGGCCCTCCTGCTTCTAGAGGCGGGGGCCAGCCCATAGATGCAGCATCGATGCCCATAGATGCTGCAAGGGGCCTGTGTTCCCATGACCATTTGACACTGGCTGCCTTGCAGGCCTGATCTTCGTGGTGGACAGCAATGACAGAGAGCGTGTGAACGAGGCCCGTGAGGAGCTCATGAGAATGCTGGCCGAGGACGAGCTCCGGGATGCTGTCCTCCTGGTGTTCGCCAACAAGCAGGTAGGCATCCGGGCCAGCCTGGGTAATATGAGGCGCCAGCATGGGTTCCTCCAGGGCGCCTGGTGGTAGGGGTTACTGGAGGCTGGTGGGGCCCCTTTCTCTGTCCTGGGGACAGCTCTTCCCACCAACCCTTCCTTCCCCCAGGACCTCCCCAACGCCATGAATGCAGCTGAGATCACAGACAAGCTGGGGCTGCACTCCCTACGCCACAGGAACTGGTACATTCAGGCCACCTGCGCCACCAGTGGTGACGGGCTCTATGAAGGACTGGACTGGCTGTCCAATCAGCTCCGGAACCAGAAGTGAATGCGACCCCCCTCCCTCTCACTCCTCTTGCCCTCTGCTTTACTCTCATGTGGCAAACGTGCGGCTCGTGGTGTGAGTGCCAGAAGCTGCCTCCGTGGTTTGGTCACCGTGTGCATCGCACCGTGCTGTAAATGTGGCAGACGCAGCCTGCGGCCAGGCTTTTTATTTAATGTAAATAGTTTTTGTTTCCAATGAGGCAGTTTCTGGTACTCCTATGCAATATTACTCAGCTTTTTTTATTGTAAAAAGAAAAATCAACTCACTGTTCAGTGCTGAGAGGGGATGTAGGCCCATGGGCACCTGGCCTCCAGGAGTCGCTGTGTTGGGAGAGCCGGGCATGCCCTTGGCTTTAGAGCTGTGTTGAAATCCATTTTGGTGGTTGGTTTTTAACCCAAACTCAGTGCATTTTTTAAAATAGTTAAGAATCCAAGTCAAGAACACTTGAACACACAGAAGGGAGACCCCGCCTAGCATAGATTTGCAGTTATGGCCTGGATGCCGGTCACCAGCCCAGCTGTTCCCCTCAGGAACATGTGGTGGCGCAGCAGACCGCGATCAATTCTGCATGGTCATAGTAGAGATCCCCGCAACTCGCTTGTACTTGGGTCACCCTGCATTCCATAGCCATGTGCTTGTCCCTGTGCTCCCACGGTTCCCAGGGGCCAGGCTGGGAGCCCACAGCCACCCCACTCTCCCGCAGGCCGCCCCACCCACCTTCAGGCAGCCTATGGGACACAGGGCCCCATCTGTCCCTCGGTCACCGTGTGGCCAGAGTGGGTCCGTCGTCCCCAACCCTCGTGCTCGCTCAGACACTTTGGCAGGATGTCTGGGGCCTCACCAGCAGGAGCGCGTGCAAGCCGGGCAGGCGGTCCACCTAGACCCACAGCCCCTTGGGAGCACCCCACCTCTGTGTGTGATGTAGCTTTCTCTCCCTCAGCCTGCAAGGGTCCGATTTGCCATCGAAAAAGACAACTTCTACTTTTTTCTTTTGTATTTTGATAAACACTGAAGAAGCTGGAGCTGTTAAATTTATCTTGGGGAAACCTCAGAACTGGTCTATTTGGTGTCGTGGAACCTCTTACTGCTTTCAATACACGATTAGTAATCAACTGTTTTGTATACTTGTTTTCAGTTTTCATTTCGACAAACAAGCACTGTAATTATAGCTATTAGAATAAAATCTCTTAACTATTTCGCCGGCTCTCCAGTGCTTCCACGTAGGCATACTGCCCCCAGGAGATGGTGGATCAGCCAGCTTTAGGAAGTGCAGGTGACTGCCTAGGGCCACCACCTGAGTCCACACCCTCTCCATGTCCCCTTCTGAGTGTGTGGGCACTTCTCTGTGTCTGTGTGAGAGGCTCTTCCAGCATGGTTGCCCACACTGACCTTGGTCTCTGTTCACAGTCCTGTTGGGCCCAGCCAGTGAGAACTGGGCCACACAGGGCAGGGGTCAGCAGGCACCATGGAAGACCTCAGCCTCCGTCCCTCCCTCGGCCTGCTGCTGAACCCGCTTTGTATAACTGGCTATGGGGCAGGGCTACTGCTAGCATACATAGTGCTTTGTGCCAACCGGGGAATGGTTCCTGAGTGGGCACAGCCCCCAACTCTCCTCAAGATGCCATGCAGCAGGGAGCTGCCAGTCTGGGGGTACCTGTTTGTGGGATGTGGCCATCAGCAGGTCTAAGGTCTGCCTTCTGTTGGGCAGAGTCCCGACAACCTTCATCCCCCTTGACAGCACCCAAAACAGCAGTCTCCACTCCAGTAGCCACGTGAGGGTGAGGGCAGAGGTCAAAGCCACAGGAGCCACACCTTGGCCAGGGCCCTGAGGAAGGTCTGCTTAACTTCCTTTGAAGTCAGAAATAGGCCAGGCGAGGGAGCTCATGCCTCTGATCCCAAAACTGCAATGCTGCAGTGAACTATGATGCAGCTCAGGTGCCATCTTTATGCCATGCAGTCTGGTGGCCACACACATCCTGAACAGCCCTGATCTTTCTTAGGGCCAGGCAGAGGGGACACCCACCCCACTGGCCCGGGAGAAGCAGACCTGGGGGTTGGGGCAGCAGGCAGTTGGTGGAGTCCCCCAACCCCCACACCCAATTGAGGCTGTGCCTCCACAGACTGCAGTCCCTGACCTCACCTGTTGCAGGGATAGGGCTCTCTGCCCCAGGTTCCCACATGGCCAGCTGAGCACCCGCTTCCATGGCCTCGGCCCTCTCTGGGTTTTGGTGGGGCTCTGGGCACACACGGGAGGACTACATTCCCCCAGGACATTGAGAATCAGATGGACGCTGTGGCTCACGCCTGTAATCCCAGCACTTCGGGAGGCCAAGGCGGGTGGATCATCTGAGGTCAGGAGTTCGAGACCCAGCCTGGCCAACACAGTGAAACCTCGTCTCTACTAAAAAATACCAAAAATTAGCTGGGAGTAGTGGCAGGCGCCTGTAATTCCAGCTACTCAGGAGGTTGACAGGAGAATCGCTTGAACCTGGGAGGCGGAGGTTGCAGTGAGCTGAGATAGTGCCATTACACTCCAGCCTGGGAAACAAAAGCGAAACTAAAAAAAAAAAAAATCACCAGGCCTCAGACTCCTGGAAGACAGACCCCAGCTCCAACCTCCCAGTGGGATCTCATTTAACTCCTGACACTGACCTTCCAATTAGGATGATACACCTTCCTTTTAAAATATATTTATTGAAATACAAAGAGTCAATATAAGGAAAAATAGAGGTCACCATACTTGGCCACAGTTAGACCGCTCATAGGCCCATGGCTGCTGTCTCTACTGGCAGAGGGAGTCCCGCTTCTACTGGTACCTCTGGGCAGGTTCACCTTCACAGGGCAAGCCAGGGACCATCCCCGCTATGTGAAACCTGGAGGTTTTCCAGAGCTAGCTGTCTAGCCATTAGCCCCACAGGCTGGTGCCCAGAGCCACTTCCACAGGAGCAGCCCCGGGCTTCACCCACACACGAGGGGCTTCCGAGGCAGGAGGCAAGCAAGGCAAAGGGAGAGTTCAGGGTCCCACAATAGCAGTGAGCAGGGTCCAGCCATCAGGCCTCAGAGCCTCTGTCATGCCACCTGCGAGACGGACTTCTCCTGTCCCCACTGTGTCCCCGCTTCCTCCTCTTACAACAGGGGGAGTTGGAATAGGAGTCGTGGTGGTGCCTGGGCCTGGGGAGACCAAGGGCAGTCACTCAGAAGGAGTCAACCAGGCTCCCACCCACAAGAGGCAGACATGGACCAGGGCATACCTCTCGGGAGATGTGGGAGAGGAGGCAGCCTCAGCTGGCTGCCTGTGCTCTTTGTCTTTCTTCTTCTTCTCTTTCTTGTGTTTCTTCTTTTTCTTTTTCTTCTTCTCCTTCTTGCTTTTCCTGTGGCTCTCAGAGCTACAAGGAGGATACAAGGCGCACCTCAGACCCTAGTCTTGCAGGCCAAGAGAGTGAACACAGACCCCAACCAGGAGATGAAGCCACCACCCACAAGTGCGTCTTTAAATCAGTTAAATCAGAGACTACCAATTCCACTCCTCAGTAATGCAGTCACGTGGCCAGTGGCTGCCCTGGGTTACAAACTGATGCGATATCCCTATCTCCACAGCACGGCCCTGTTACACCCCAGCTGTGCCCTTGACAGGTTGACACCTTCCTACTTGCACCCACCAGGCCACTCTTGGGGTCAGGCCCAGGCTCACCACCCAAGAGAAGCCCTGGAGGTGCCACCCATGGAAGGAAAAGGCCCCGCCGCAGGTCCTGAGCGCCCTCCCACGGCGCAGCCCGCAACCACTGCCAGTACTTAGGACCTCTCTTCAAGGGTGACCCGAGAAACTCCCCTAGAGAAAAACCTAGGAGTAAGTGGGACAGGAAGTAAAGTAGGGCAGGCCACCGGCCGGGCCGGTGCGCCAAGAGAAGCTGCCACCTGCTGGAGCGGGAGCCCCTGAGGTCCTCCCGAGACCCCCTCCGGCGCGCAGCTCGCCCAGTAGGTGCAGCCTCACCTGCTTTCCGTCTGATCCTCCGCCCGCGGCTTCCTCCTGGCCGAGGTTGCCGAGGTCCCGGGCCCGCCGCTCTCTACGCGGTGATGCTGCGGGAGAATCGCGCTCTGGGGAAGAGTCTGAGGGCCGGCCCCACATCACGCCCCGCAGCGCCCCGGGGAGCTACGTTCAGTGCCCCCGCCCTGCGCCACCCCTGTTGGCCCCTGTTGCGGTCAGGCGGGGCGGGGAATTACCGTGAACACAGACAGCCCCAGTTTGGCGGCTTCCTTGTCCTCTCGGGACATCGCCACGCGGCCCACGGAGCCACTGCAGGAACACGGCGATGAAGACAGTCCGTCAAGGGCCCGCCTCACCCGAGCAATTCTGCCCTCCCCTGGAAACCTGCTCGCACCTGGCGCTCCCCAGCCCCAGCAGCCGGTCCACGCCCTTCTCCTCGGGGTCGCCTCCTTCCCGCTTGCAGACCTCCGCGAAATCCTGCAGGTGCGGGAGCACAGGCAGCGTTCGGGACGGCCCCACACCCACGGCCCTCCACGTGCCCCCCACCCCAGGGAGTTACCTCCTTGCTCAGGCCCGTGGGCTGCTTCTTCACGTTCTTGTAGCCACTGCGAGAGGACCAGGGCAGGCGTCAGGACGGACAGACCTCCTCCCACCACGGGTCCTCACCACTCCAGCCTTCATCCTGAGGGTTCCACCCGCGCAAGTCCCCGCAGCCCCGCCCCCGCCCAGCCTGACCCCCAGTCCCAGTCCCTGGCCCCACCCTGCCCCGGCAGCGAAGTCCCAAGCACCGACCGCTGATGTCCGCGGACACTCACAGGGCGGCCAGCAGCGCCTCCCGCTCCGCCTCCCGCACTGCTGCCAGTTCCTCCTCGCGGCTCGGGCCCGCGCACGGCGCCCGGCCCTTGGCGTACCAGGTGAGGTCGCGGCCCTTCTGCCAGCGGCCTACGGGCGCCATCAGCGAGTTGCCTGCGGACGTAGGCGCCGTGAGCCCAGCGCCCCCCGGGAGGCCGCCCGCCGCGCCCACCGCGCCCACCGCGCCCACGGACCCAGGTAGTTCTCCCGCTGCTTGTCAGTCTTCACGTCCTCCCAGTTGAACTGGTCCTGCCCGCCGCGCACGCCTCCGCGACTGGAACCGAACATGGCGCCCGGGAGGCAGTTGCCTGGGGCCTGCGGCCTGCGACTCGCAACCCCGGACCCTCTGTACCCACTACCGTCGGACCCAGGCCCGACCCCGCCTTCGCGTCGCGCGCCGTGACGTCACCCGGCGCCCACCCGGCTTCGCCCCGCGCGCCTGCGCAGCGCACCGCCCCGGCTCTGTGCTCCCGCGCGTCACCTTCAAGCAGGCTTTGGGCGCCTGCGCACTGCGCCTATCCTGCCCAGCGCGGGAACGCCTCTGAACTGTACGTTTAAAAATGGTTAAAACCGGGCTGGGCGCTGTGGCTCCCGCAGCACTTTGGGAGGCCCAGGCAGGCGGATCGCTTGAGGTCGGGAATTCCAGACTAGCCTAGCCAACATGGTGAAACCGCGTCTCTACTAAAATACAAAAATTAGCCGGGTGTGGTGGTGCACACTTGTAATCCCAGCTACCCAGGAGGCTGAGGCAGGAGAATCACTTGAACCGGGAGGCGGGGTTGCAGTGAGCCGAGATCGCGCCACTGCACTCCAGCCTGGGCGACAGAGCGAGACTCTGTCTCAAAAAAAAAAAAAAAAAAAAAAGTTAAAATGGGCCGGGCGCGCGCTTGCTTGCGCGCCTGGAGTCCCAACGCTTTGAGGCTGAGGCGGGAGGATCTCTGGAGCCCAGGAGATCGCGTCACTGCGCTCCAACCTGAGCGAGTGAGCGAGACCCTGTCTCATAAAAAAAGAAAACACACAGGATGCGCCTAGCTAACACCGCCAATTGGTCACTGCCAGCCGCGATTCCATATGGGGAGCTTAACAAGGTAATGCCCTAATGATTTGTGGAATTTCTGAGTATTACCCAGTAAACTTCTGGATGAACCAGCAGCTACCCAGACACCCTCAGAGCACTGGTCCCATCCCTGCCGTGGTAAACTGAATGTGCACCCTAACTCCCACGTGAAATCCTCAACCCAAGGCGTTGGTGCTTCGGAGGTGACTAGGTCATGACGACAAAGCCTTCATAAAAGAGACCCGAGAGCTTTGTGCAGCTTTCCACTGTGCGAAGGCAGCGGGAAGTCTGTAGTCTGGAAGAGACCCCTTCCCAGAACCTCAGCATGATGGGCACCCTGATTTTGGAGGTTGTGGCATCCCCCTGCTTCACCTTTCCACTTTCATTCCGAGTGGTGACCAAGAAACAGAGTCCCTTAGCCCCTCTGTGACCTCGCCAACGGTATAATTTCGTCTGCAGACTTGAACCTGAGCCATAGCCATGAACGTTCCCAGGCACAGATGACAGCATCTAGGTTGTTGCTCAAAACACAGAAAGAAACTGGACCCAGCCTGAGCCAGATTCCTTAAACCCTCATATAAACTCCATTCGACAACCCCCTCCCCATGGACATACCTAGAGAGAACATTCATTTCTCTCACCACCCGTTGCAAGAACTGCTGCAGCCCACTCTGTACAATAAGCCCTGCTAATAAATGCTCTGGGGGCATTACCCTGGCATGCTCAATCTTTCTGTAGAATCCTAACCAGCCCCATCTCAGCATGGCGTGGGGCACTCCCTTGTGGGAACTCTACTGCCACCACTTTTGGGGCAATTCCAGCCACAGGTTGAACTGGATGAAACACAGGTCTAGTGTCCAGAACTGTGGGAAATTTCTGTTTCTTAGTGACCCAGTCCATGGGTCAGGCTGTTAGAGCAGCCTGGCAGACAGCCCATCTGGCTCATTTATCTACTTAGCAAGTACCGGCTGCCATCTCCCTCATGAGGTGCTGTGTGAGCTTGCATCATGGAGCAGGTGCATGGCAAGGGCAGAGCAGCAGGCCACAGCCTGGCACACAGAAGGTGACTGGCCCACTCCCGGGAAGGCTTCCTTGGGTGTAGGGCATCAACTCCTGGGTGCAATTGTGGCTTGCCAGGCCAGGGTGGACTTCGGCCATGTGGGCAGGGCCCGGCTGTGGAGTGTGACCACTGACTGGATATCAGGTGTGGTGGAGAGGGGATAGCAGGGCCAGGTGGACGTTGGGGAGGAGTCTAGGACGGCTCTGAGGCTCTGGTCTGGGCAATTGTGAGGATGAAGCAGCCACCTGTCAACAAGAGGCCCAGGTTTCTGGGGAAGACCTGGTCAGTTTTGGGCCCATTAGCCTGACAAGCCATAGGCCACAGGAGGAGGGATCACCGCGGTGGAGGTTGCATGGCCTGTGCCTGCTGGGTGGAGTCCCAACTGGGGGCACTGATCACAGTGGTGTCCTCTGTGACTGCAGCAAAGCTGCACCCAGGAGGGTGGAGGTGAGGGAGTAAGTAGAGGGGCAGTGGAGTTCCCAGGGGAACCCACTATAGAGGGAGGAGGCTGGGTACACTGGAGGAGGGGGCCAAGTGACTGCACAGTGTGGCCGGGCAGCTGGCTCTATATGCCACAGGGATTGAGCCACAACTTCAGAGACGGGGACTCCAGGGAGGCTGCTCAGGAAGTAACCCTGCAAGGCAGAGTCCCAGGTGGCCACACAGCCCATCCATGTGAGGTCAGGCACTGCTGGGTCACAGGGACAGGGGACATCCCTTGCAGGCTCTTCTCAGCAGAGCTGAAGGCCGGCAGGATGAGCAGAGGGCCAGGAACAAACTTAAGGGACAAGGGAAGGGCCTGCGAGGTGGGGACACTGCCCAGGCTCCTCAGTTACAAGCACTGTCATCACAGGGGCACGACAGCACACTCTGACCTGCCTGGCAATCCCAGAACACCACTGCAAGAAGTGTTTGTTGGGCACTCTAGGTGTCAGTGAGACAGCCTGCCAGCTGGGACCCAGTAACACCCCAGGACAGGGACAGGAAGCAGTCCAGGCCCTGAGCTGTCCAAAACCTGGGCTGATGTGTGTGTGAAGGTGCCTGCACATCAGCTGGAGCTGGTCCTAAGTGAAATCAGCCTCTGGACAGATGGAGCAGGGTCTGTGGATCTCCCTGGGCTGTGCTTTTCAGACCCCATTAGCAGTCAAGGACAACCAGGGCTGGCTGCTCCTCTGGGGACCCTCAGGGCAGGACCTTCCCTGGGGCAGCCTGGGAATGCAGGGCCAGGGCAGGGAGCTGCAGGCTGTGGTCCAGATGGTCCTAGGGCTGCCCCACCAAGGTTGATGCCTGAGTCCCAGAACACCCAGGCCCTCCTAGGAACCAACCTGAGGGCCACTGTGCTGTCAGGAGGGCAGTCGCCTTGGTGCCTCTGAGGCTGGGAAGGCACAGCTTAGAGCTTGGAGGTATTGGGTACTGCCTACACAGTTGTTCGTGGGCACCACAGCCCCAGAGCAGTGTCCAAAGCCCACAGGTTTGATCTAAACCAACCCTCACCCTGCTAGTCCACTAAGCCCTCTCTGTGCTTGAGCTCGTGCCTTTCAGGGGACGAGCTGCCAGTCTGGGGCTCACACCAAGTGTGGGGACAGACACAGACTTCAGGTGGCAGCTTCAAGAATATGTGATTTAAGAACAGCCCTCCCATCTTATCCACGTCCCGGGGTGGCTGGAGCCACGGTCACTTCTTGGTCCTGTTCCAGAACTGTTGGTAGTGCTCCACATGAAAGTCATCACTGAGCTCTTGCTCGTACTCCTTCCTCGGCTGGAGCTGAGCCTCACGCTTCCGCAGCCTGGCCCGGCGTTCCTCAGGAGACAAGGTGTCCAGATCTATGGGCATCTGCAGGGGACAGACCAAGTTTTGTCCATGTGGATCGAGGGACCTTGAGAACTACTGAGGGGACAGCCCAGGGCCTTCCTGTCAACTTGTGTCTTCCATCCTATACTAGCTTAATTTTCAAACATTCTTATTGGTCTCTCCCTTCAAAGCTTTCAATCTTCAAAATAAATTGTTCTGTGTTTTCCCCAGATTTGATGTTTTTAAAAACACACAAGGCCAGGCATGGTGGCTCACTCATGCCTGTAATCCCAGTGCTTTGGGAGGCTGAGGTGAGAGGATCACTTGAGCCCAGGAGTTCAAGACTAGCCTGGGCAACAGAGAAACCCCATCTGTACAAAAAATATTTCAAAAAGTTAGCGAGGCATGGTAGTGTGCACCTGCAGTCCCAGCTACTCGGGAGGCTGAGGTGGGAGGACCGCATGAGTCCAGGGGGTCAGGGCTGCAGTGAGCTGAGATCATGCCTCTGCACTCCAACCTGGTTGACAGAGCAAGACCCTGTCTCAAAAAATAAATTTTAAAAATAAAAACACACTACTGGTTAGTCCTACCTAATTTTGGCGCTTAAGAGTCAGTTTTGGATCTAAGCCTTCCTCCAATCCTCCAACAACCACCTGCTCCCCTGACTCCTGTCATGTGGTACAGTGACCACAGCCACATGTCCATCCTAAGGCAACTGGCCACCAGCACCGCCACCACAGCCTGAACCCCAGCCCAGCACCTGGAAGCACCTGGAGAGGGAAGCTTACCGCCAGCATGCGCCGCGGCTCCCTGTAGCGGATGTGGATGGTGGAGCCATCCTGCTTCACCAGCAGTACAGGGTAGAGTCGTGCATAAGCTTGGCGGTGCACACGACTGAGTGAGGCCCTGCTGCTGTCGGCCTGCCAGGAGGATGTGTGCAGGTGGCGGAGTGCAGGTTCGGTGGCCTTCATGGTGCTCTGCCTCAGCAGGCTGCAGATAAACATGTAAGCACTGGTCCAACATGACTGAGGCTGGCTGTGATGGGGCACTGCCAGGCAACAGGAGACACTACCAGAGCTGGTGACCCATGCCAGGAGCAGGATGAGCCTCAGGGCTTCCTGAGGAGCCGCAGGCTGTGGTCAGAGCCGCTCTGGCCCCCTAGCCAGGAAGAGCCTGCCAGGCTGAGCAAGGGCACAAAGCTTCCAGCACAGGGGACAGTGGAAAATAGCTGGGACTAGGGAGGATTAGAATGGCCATTTCCTGCTGAATAGAGGGGTTCCCTGGGGTGGCCCCTGACAGTAATACCCAGGGACCTAAAAGTCCATGCTTACCCAAGCAGGCTGCCCACGGCCGCCATTCCTCCTTAGAGTCCCGTGGCACGTGGTGGTGGTAAGTACAGGCCCTGGCGTGCAACCTGCTAGGCAGAGAATGAAGACATCTTTTTTAAAAGGAAGGTTCTTCCACCTAATGGGTTCACATCAAATCCCAGCCCAGGATGCTTCCAAGACACATGTAATCAACACGCCACTCACCAACCTCTCCCAGCAACCCTTGGACTTCTCAGAACCGCCTGTAGAGGTTTTTCCAAAAGCAGAAGTTGGTCACTACTCCCAAAAATTCTGACTCAGTCTGCGGCAGGGCACAGGCTGTTTGTTCTGGCCGTTACCGAGTCTGGGAAACCTCTCTAAATGGACTGCAGCCTCAAAAGTGGAGCTGAGGTCATGCCTTGCTTTCTAAGGTCATTGCTAGTTTTAATAAAAACCCAGTCAGGTGAGGATTGTCATGCTTGCTTAAAGGAGAATGGAGGCCCAGGGCTGCTTTGCTGTGACCTGGATTCCCATGGGAGTCTGTGCTGAGTTATCCGAGGTGAAAGCCCAGTTTCCAATACTCAGATTCCAGGAGACGAGGCTGCACAGCGGCCGAGCGCCCAGCTTCCTCTGGCGTACCCCTCTCACCAAGGAAGGGACCTGAAGACAGGTCCGGCTGCCTCTAAAATGGAAATCCTGCTCCGTGTCCTATGCCGACATCCCTCTCCCTCGGCCTCACGAGCACAGGAGCCTGGGGCTGGTCCAGGAGGGTCTTCAGGGGAAGCTCCCTCTTCCTTCCTGCTAGACCGCATGGGGACAAGGGCCCAGTACAGGTGCAGCCCCCAGTCCCCTTCCCTGTCTCCCTCCCTCCGGACTCCACAGGGAGAGTACGGCGCCCCCCGCCTCTGCTCCCCGCCCACACGAGGCGCCAACCTGCAGCCGCCACAGTCGCTGAGGAGGGGCCTGAGGACAGGCGGTCCTGACTCCCACTGCCCGGTGGAAACTAAGACCAGGGACGAGGCCACGCAGGAGGTCACAGCACACTCACTGCGTTGGGTGCTGCAGCGCTGCAGCCCACAACGTCACTGGTAGGCGCTGCGTCGCGCGGTAGGACGTATTCCATGGCGGGGCGAGGCAAGAGTGGGCGGTGAGACACCAAGATATACCCCCCCGTTGGGCGGGGCCGGCGCGGTGTGATGTAATCTCGTGGGCGGGGCGAAGCCTAGGTAGGCGGGGCCTGCGGGGAGCTGTGGCAGTACGAGGAGCGAGGCGGGGTCGGCCAGGTGACCTCCGTTCTTACGGGAGGACCAGGGCAGGCCAGCGGGGTCGAGGGGGACCCGCGGGTCTGAGGGAGGACCCGGGGTGGGGAGCTGAAGGAGGATCCGCAGGGCTGAGGGAGGATCCAGGAGTGTTGAGAGAGGTCCCGGAGGTCTGAGGGAGGACCCAGGGGTCCTGAGGGAGGACGCAGGGGAACTGAGGGAGGATCCGCGGGGCTGAAGGGGCACCAGCTGGGCTGAGGGAGGACCCAGGTGGGGCTGCGGGAGGACCCCGGTGGGGGCTGAGGGAGGGAGGATGCGCGGGGCTGAGTGAGCACCAGCTGGCCTGAGGGAGGATCCAGGGGGAGCTGCGGAAGGATCTGCGGGGCTGAGGAAGGATCTAGAAGGGGTGAGAGAGGTCCCAAGAGGCTGAGGGGGGATCCGCAGAACTGAGGGAGGTCCCAGGGGGCAGTGAGGGAGGATCCTTGGGCGCTGAGGTGGGAATCAAGGGAGGCCGAGGGAGGATCTCTGGGGATGAGGAAAGTTCAAGGTGGGGCTGAAGAGGGACACAGCGAGCTGAGGGGGACCTGAGAGGCTGAAGGAGGATCTGAAAGGCTGATACAGCAGGGCTGAGGGGGGATCCGCGGGGTTGGTGGGGGCTGAGGAATGACCCTGTAGTTCAAAATGGAGTAATTTATGTCACAACGTAACCAAAATGGAGTGGGGAGGGCTCTAAGGAAGCAGCCGTCACGCATTTCTGAAATGCCAGTGAGGCTCGCTATTACCTTGTAAGCAGAGTTTATTCCGGGCATTTCCACTGGCCTGCAGTATTCCAGATGAGATGTTTGGACCAGGGCAGGCAGATAGCATCGCTTATCTGCCCCCAGCGAACCAGGGTCACTTTGTGCAGTGAGTTCATGAGACCAGGGCCTTTGTTTCGTGAAAGTTACAAATAAGGAATGAAATCACGTTGTCAGGCCCAGACAGACAGGGCTGGGAAGGACAGGAGGCTCAGGCTTAGTGTGTGAGATAAGAACTATTTACAAGGACTTTCGAAAAACCCCGCAAGAAACCCTTTTGTGTCATTCGCGGGTCTCCTACTTTGATAAAATTTAGACGATCTTTGTGACTACAGTAATTCAGATAAGATGCTCGGAAGAAACATTTGCCCAGTAGTGGCAGCTCCACCAATGAACTGAGGACAACTTTGAGCTTTGGCGTTGGGCCTCTGGAACCAATGAACTCTTTCTAAGCAGCTTCTGTGAACCTCTCCCATTTCGCTGATAAAAAGTTCCCTCTACCCTTCCCTCACCAGGAGTGCTGGTGGCTTGCTGTTGTTGACAAAAAGAGTCAAACTGTAAAATATTTCAAGAGATTTATTCTGAGCCAAATATGAGTAACCATGGCCTGTGACACAGCCCTCAGGACAGAGGTCCTGAGAACATGTTCCCAAGGTGGTTAGGGTGCAGCTTGGTTTTGTACGTTTTAGGGAGGCATGAGGCATCAATCAAATACATTTAAAACCTATATTGGTTTGGTTCAGAAAGGCATGACAACTCAACGCGGGGGTCGAGGATGGTGGCTTCCAGCTTATAGGTGGACTTAAAAATTTTGTTTGACAATTGGCTGAATTTACCTAAAGACCAGGGATTAACAGAAAGGAATGTCTGGGTTAAGATAAAAGACTGTGGGCCAGGTACAGTGGCTCACGTCTGTAATCCCAGCACCTTGGGACCCTGAGGCAGGCGAATCACGAGGTCAGGAGTTTGAGACCAGCCTGACCAACATGATGAAACCTCCTCTCCACTAAAAATACAAAAATTAGCCGGGCGTGGTGGTGTGTGCCTGTAATCCCAGTTACTCAGGGAGCTGAGGCAGGAGAATCACTTGAACCAGGGAGGCAGAGGTTGCAGTGAGCTGAGATTGCACCACTGCACTCCAGCCTAGGTGACAGAGTGAGACTCCATCTCAAAAATCAGGTTAAAATTTAAAAAATATATATATATATATATATATATATATATGTGATTGTGGAGACCAAAGTTCTTATTTGCAGAGGAAGCTTTCAGCTATTAAACTTCAGAGAGAATAGGTTGTAAAATGTTTATCAGACTTAAAGTCTATGTTGATGTTAATGCCAGAGAGGTATAATGAGGCATGTCTGACCCCCACTTCTTATCATGGCCTGAACCAGTCTTTCAGGTTAAATTTTAAGAGTTCCAGGCCAGGCACGGTGGCTGACACCTGTAATCTCAACACTTTGGGAGGCAGAGGCGGGTGAATCACTTGAGGTCAGGAGTTCAAGACCAGCCTGGACAACATGGTGAAACCCAGTATCTATTAAAAAACATACAAAAATTAGCCAGGCATGGTGATGCGCGCCTGTAATCCCAGCTACTTGGGAGGCTGATGCGGGAGAATCACTTGAACCCGGGAGGCAGAGGTTGCAGTGAGCAGAGATCACACCACTGCACTCCAGCCTGGGTGACAGAGCAAGACTCCGTCAAAAAAAAAAAAAAAAAAAAAAAAACGAAAAAAAAGTAAGTGGGCCCTTGTAAAGGGGGAAGTCTATTTAGATGGCTGGGGAGCCTTGCCTGTAATCCCAGCACTTTGGGAGGCCGAGACGGGCGGATCACGAGGTCAGGAGATCGAGACCATCCTGGCTAACACGGTGAAACCCCGTCTCTACTAAAAAATACAAAAAACTACCCGGGCGAGGTGGCGGGCACCTGTAGTCCCAGCTACTCGGGAGGCTGAGGCAGGAGAATGGCGTGAACCCGGGAGGCAGAGCTTGCAGTGAGCTGAGATCCGGCCACTGCACTCCAGCCCGGGGGACAGAGCCAGACTCCGTCTCAAAAAAAAAAGAAAAAAAAAAGAAAAAAAAGATGGCTGGGGAGCCTTATAAGTTTTTTTTATTTTTGGTTTACACTTGATACAATAAAAACTTCAGCTGAATTAAATTTAAAGTTTAATTGAGCAATGGGAACGAATCACTAATCACGCAGCCCCCAGAATCACAGCAGATTCACAGAGACTCCAGTGCAGCCACGTGGTGGAAGATTTGTAGACAAACAAAAGGTAAATGATGTACAGAAATTGGAAGTGAAGTACAAAACGTCTGGATTGTTTTCAGGTTGTGTTTGCCTTATTTGAACACAGTTTGAACACTCAGCAGTATATGAATGGTTGAAGTGCAGCCTCTGGGATTGGCCAGGAGGCAGCTATTGTTACAGTTGCATACTCCTGTTAGGTTTTCAATCTATCTACCTTAAGCTAGGTTGCAGTTCATCCGCAAGAACTCAAATATAGAAGTATGAAGTCCTTCTCAGGCCATATTTAGTTCGCTTCAACAACTCCCCTCTTTTGGTCATTTTCTCAATTTTGAGAGATTGACCAAAACTTTAGTTGTTGTCACTGTCACCATTGTAGATGTACTTATTTGCTCCTGAAACCCACTGGGAAACAGTAGAACAATGAGTTTTCCATAGGTAGGAACAAAGACTGAGTAGAGGGTATGTCTTTATGCTGGAACATTCTGTTTACAGGAGAAAAAACCTGGTCTGTTCTAGTATTTATGTGTATCCTTAGTTTGATTATGTTACATGTAGCATGAGTGACTCCATTTTAGTTTGGTTTGGCCTGTTGGGACCTAGTGCATGAGCTTAGTCCAAAACAATGGCCTCCCATAATTGTGTTTTTTTAAAAAAATTCCCCCTTTTTGGTCAGGTTCTCACTTAGGTGAGAGTGTGACCAAAATTTGGGGCCTTAGCATCACTCTGTTACCATCATTTTGGGTTTCTGGTGTCAGCACATCATTCATAGGTTATGGTATCCTCATGGTCACATATTTCTTTCAGCTCTTTCATTCCAGTTGAAGAGAGACCATTTGAGGTTCTAGAGATGGCTGCATGCAAACATTTAAAACCTTAGAGAGAATACAGTGCACCAGGGAGACTATTATTATGCCTATTGGGAGGATAATACCAAGAGTTTGGAGTGTGCTCGTTACCCAGGGTCCCCATAAACCAAACCGCCTAAAATTAAATAGATTAAAGAATGAGTGAGATAAAGGGTCTACTTGCTTGACTAAATGATCTTTTCATTAATCCTCTACAACTGAATTTCTTTTTTTTTTTTTTTTTTTTTTTTTTGAGACAGAGTCTCGCTCTGTCACCCAGGCTGGAGTGCAGTGGCACAATCTCGGCTCACTGCAAGCTCTGCCTCCTGGGTTCATGCCATTCTCCTGCCTCAGCCTCCAGAGTAGCTGGGACTACAGGCGCCCGCCACCATGCCTGGCTAATTTTTTGTATTTTTAGTAAAGACAGGGTTTCACTGTGTTAGCCAGGATGGTCTCGATCTCCTGACCTCGTGATCCGCCCACCTCAGCCTCCCAAAGTGCTGGGATTACAGGCGTGAGCCACCGCGCCCGGCCTGTTTACAATCTACATTTAATGTATTCCTCCATAGGCCACAAGTGCCAGCAGCTGCACAGGTACTTTTCTGTTTAGCTAATTCTATTATTTAGCATAACTTTCACAAGAGAATTTAAAGTCTGTTGTGTAATGATAGCCTTTACAGTAGAATCTGCTAGAGAGCCTATTATGAGGGATACATTTTTAATTATTGCCTATTTTATTCTAAACCAAGGAAAAAGGACCTAACAAATGACGTCCTTTTAGAAAAGTGAAGGCCCCCTGGCAATGTTCTCTAAAGAGATTCCGTTAAAACCCATGATGTGGGTTAAGAGGAGTTTTTACTGATTATGAGGAAATGTATGTATAATTAAAGTTTTTCACCTACATTGGGCCTTCATCTTGTCTTTATCAAAGTATAAGATTATTCATGTATAAGGCTGGCTGCAAAATCCTTCACAAATAAAAGTATACCGTATAACTGAACATAATAGAACCCATTTTCTATTGTTCATAGAGGCATAAACAGGGAAAAAATATTCAAAGATAAGAGTCTTATGATAGAAGTCTTGATCCGTGATCTTGGGAAAAGCTGTTCACGTCAAGGATGCCAACTTCTTCTGGGAAGAAACTTTCTGGGTTAGTTTTACCTTAAGGATTCTGAAAGGTGTACAGTTCCACGAGTGTAGAGGGACCCCTCTCAGTTGTTTATGAACCCAAGGTTCAAGGTTCCAAAGTTTTGTCGCAGTATAGAAGGACAGTCTTTCTCTGATGTTCTCAGAGGATTCAGTCTTCAGGTTCTAGATTGTGAAGGGGTTGATTGTCCTCAGTGAATCATAAAAAGTTTTCTTTATCTGGTGAAAATATACTCTGGCATAGTAATTAGCTGCTATAACATAAAACATGCATTGAAAATGACAGTGCAATGAAATTCATTTATACATGTTTAAATGACCCATTGGCTTCAGGTAGCCAAATGTACCTGAAGGTTTGATTACCTTCCCAGGAATATGGAACCAACCACTGGTTTTATTTTTTATTTTTATTTATTTATTTTTTTTGAGATGGAGTCTTGCTCTGTCGCCCAGGCTGGAGTGCAGGGGCCTGATTTCGGCTCACTGCAACCTCCATCTCCTGGGTTCAAGCGATTCTCCTGCCTCAGCCTTCTGAGTAGCTGGTACTACAGGCACCCGCCACCACACCCAGCTAATTTTTACATTTTTAGTAGAGACAGGGTTTCACCATATTGGCCAGGCTGGTCTTGAACTCCTGACTTTGTGATCCTCACTTTGGCCTCCCAAAGTGCTGGGATTATAGGCGTGAGCCACTGTGCCTGGCTGCTTTTTTTTTTTTTTTTTTTTAAACAAGAATCATCTGCTTATTTATTTTACAGAGTAATTATTTAAATTGAGTACATTTGGGCAGAGTAGATATTGGACATGAAAAGTGTTTGTATCAGAATGAGCATCAGAAAAATAGCAACTCATCTTACACATAATAACTAGAAAATATTATTCTGTCTGATCATTTAAGTGTTACAGATCCTGAGAATGTTATACACTGAACAAATTAGGTACTACCTTAAAATTAAATCTTGCTTAGAAATAATCCTTTAAAAAATGATCTGAGGTACAAATCATGTATGTGTTAAACGTGAGTCTTTGACATTATACAAAGAGTTTAAACAAATATATCAATTACAGGTTAGTGACTCTTAAAATACCTACCAGTCAGGTTCAAGGACACACTGTTCCACAGTATCCCATAAGCTGAGGTTTTCCATTGCAGCCTCCACTTGCTCTTTGTTGTTTATCTGTGTGCTGATGTCTTCTTCTGTTGAGTGGGTTCCTTCAGAAATGTAGATTTCCAACTTATGTTTAAATGGTAAACACCGCTGAAGTTTTATTCTTAAGCACAGCCCCATAAGAATCGCCAAATATCAATGAGGTACTCTGGTGTAAACTTGGTAATAACCAGATAGTCTTCTTCATTTATCTCCTTAACTTCCATGTAACTTTCCTTTACCAATTCCAGTTCTTCTAATGTATTGAGCTTTTCTAGGTTCCAGATAGTTTGAATCAAATCATAAACCTCTAGCGCTTTCTCTTCCATGATCCCGGGCTGCCCAGCAGCTCCTCACTCAAAAAGGCCCGAGAGCCACAGGACTCTGCTCAGTGTCCAGGAGAGCAGCCTCAGCTCTGCTGTCCCTGGCAACTGTGGAAGCACTGGTTTTAAACAGTTTTTGCAATTTACAAATTAACCGCATCAGTATATTCAATTTGGATCATTTTATCTTTTCCATGATGAGTCATAGAATCCAGAACCTTTAATAACAAAAGCCTTGGAGTCTCAAGAGGGACAAGGTGGCCATCCTGGTTTTCCATGAGTCCATGCTTAACATTGGACTTATGTCCTCTTGAATACCAGTTTTTTTTCCAATTTAGGTACATAGCACTGATAACTAATGGGTTATCATAGGTAATTTGACTCAGACCTTGAAGTTCAAATTGTATATCTAAACAATTTTAGTATTGGCTGGTTTAACATGAAAATCTGGCAAAGTATTTTCTTGGAATTTAAATAATTTTTTCTTTTTTTTTTTTTTTGAGACAGAGTCTCACTCTGTTGTCCAGGCTGGAGTGCAGTGGCATGATATTGGTGCACTGCAGCCTCCACCTCCTGGGTTCAAGTGATCCTCCTGCCTCAGCCTCCCAAGTAGTTGAGATTACAGACTTGCACTGCATACCCAGCTAATTTTTGTATTTTTAGTAGATACGGGGTTTTGCCATGTTGGCCAGGCTGGTCTCGAACTCCTGACCCTGTCAGGTGATCTGCCCACGTTGGCTTCCCAAAGTGCTGGATAACAAGTGTGAGTCACTGTGCCTGGCCTGTATTTAGTTAATTTTTTCTGTTCCACTCGGGTTAGCAGTTTTATTCAAGGGAATCTGGTTATTTCTGTCATGTATAATAACATAATAACCATAATTATGATTGACAGTATATACTCAGACACATCAGAATTTTAGAAATCCTATAAAAATTTTTTTTTTTGAGATGAAGTCTTGCTCTGTAGCCCAGGCTGGAGTGCAGTGGCACCATCTCGGCTCACTGCAAGCTCCGCCTCCTGGGTTCATGCCATTCTCCTGCCTCAGCCTCCCCGAGTACCTGGGACTACAGGCACCCGCCACCACACCTGGCTTATTTTTTGTATTTTTAGTAGAGATGGGGTTTCAACATGTTAGCTAGGATGGTCTCGATCTTCTGACCTCGTGATCCACCCGCCTTGGCCTCCCAAAGTGCGGGAATTACAGGCGTGAGCTACTGTGCCTGGCCTACAATTTTGGAACATATATTATTGTCCACTAAAATATAAACTGATGATTAAATATTATTTTTATTTTGACAATGCTTCCATGTAACTTAACATGTTAAATAATTATGTTTACCTCTCTTTTGGATGTTTTAGGGGCCCTCTGGAGCATTCCAAAGTTACAGGCCAGAAAAGACCATTTTGGGGCCAGGCACGGTGACTCATGCCTGCAATCCCAGCATTTTGGGAAGCTGAGGTGGGTGAATCACCTGATGCCAGGAGTTTGAGACTAGCCCGGCCAACATGGTGAAACCCCATCTCTACTAAAAACACAAAAAATTAGCTGGGCATGGTGGCAGGTGCCTGTAATTCCAGCTACTCAGGAGGCTGAGGCAGGAGAATTGCGTGAACCCAGGAGAAGGGGGGGTTGCAGTGAGCCAAGATTGCACCATTGCACTCCAGCCTAGGCAACAAGAATGAAGCTCCAGTCAAAAAAAAAAAAAAAAAAAAAGAAGAAGAAAGACCATCTTGGGCTGGATGTGGTGGCTCACACCTGTACTCCTAGTAATCCTAGCACTTTGGGAAGCTGAGGCAGGCAGATCACTTGAGGTCAGAAATTTGAGACCACCCTGGCCAACATGGTGAAACCCCATCTCTACTAAAAATACTAAATTTAGCAAAGCATAGTGGTACACGCCTATAGTCCCAGCTACTTGGGAGGCTGAGGCAAGAGAATTGCTTCAACCCAGGAGGTGGAGGTTGCAGTGAGCCAAAATCATGCCACTGCACTCCAGCCTGGCTGACAGGGCAAGACTACATCTCAAAAAAAAAAAAAAAAAAAAAGAAAAAACAGAGAAAAGACCATTTTGAAGATGAAATTTGATTTTGGGAAGACTATTAAATATGTTAAAGGTTTAAGGCTGGGCATGGTGGCTCATGCCTGTAATCCCAGCACTTTGGGAGGCCAAGGCAGGTGGTTCACCTGAGATTGGGAGTTCCAGGTCAGCCTGACCAACATGGAGAAACCCCGTCTCTACTAAAAATACAAAATTAGCCAGGTGTGGTGGTGCATGCCTGTAATCCTAGCTACTCGGGAGGCTGAGGCAGGAGAATAACTTGAACCCAGGAGGTGGAGGTTGCAGTGAGCTAGATCATGTTATTGCACTCCAGCCTGGGCAACAAGAGCGCAACTCCATCTCAAAAAACAAAAAATGTTAAAGGTTTAAAATATTTGATATTATGAACTAGAATTCCAGTTTACCATAAGTCATTCATTTAGCCAAAATGATGACTCAAAAATTTTTCAAAAGGCAAAAACCTTTACTCATTAATAGAAGACTTACCTTTCCAAATAATCTGTCTTGTGTATTCCCTCCCACCTATTTTTTTTTTTTGGTAGTGTATTTAAAAGGCAAACAAAATCTTTCATTATCTTTCAATATTACATGAAAATTTTGTTCAAGAGAGAAAGCCACATTTCACCCTTGCATTAGTGGACTATTAATGTCAACCACAGTTTTTAATATAACCTCATAGACAAACATATCCAGTCTTAATCAGTTTGACCATAAGGCGAGATTTTCATAAACCTTTTATAATCCTTTACAAATTTTTGTCAAAGAGCAGATTAGTGCTTTAAGAAAACCCTGTTGTGCTTTTATTTAGATGTTCATTTTAGGGAAAAAAAATTAATACCCCTTAAATTTAGTCAATATTTTCACACATAGAATTTCTTTTACAAGGTTAATTTTTACAAACCTTCCACAATTTCTTTAAACCTTTAGTTTAATTTAATTTAAAACAATCCTTTAACCCTCTAAATTAGGCAAAAATTTATATTACCATGCCCTCTTATAATCTCTTAACCAAAAACACTTAAAACCTATTTTTTTCAGTAGTTTGAATTACATGTTATAATGGTAATTCTTAGCAACTTTCACTTTTGGTGCATAAATTTTCTTTTATGAATCATTTCACAACTTACACAGAGCATCTATGACATGCTTGGACTTCCTGGCTTGTCTTAAACATCCCTCTTTTAAACAACCAGTCATTTTACTTTAGGACAAGAATTTAGCTTACAAGACGCTTTCTTATATAAAGTCTCTTTTCTTTATAAACTTCTTTTCATAGCTAGGGGGCATAGCTAATTCCACATATTCCCAGGCCTTATTTAGAATTTAATGTCTCCAAAATTAGTTGAACAATTTTCAAAAGTCAAAGCAGTTTATGACCTTAAAGTATGAAGAAAACCTAATATCTGACCTGCATAATTTAGACTAAACACTAAATACTAAATAAATAAATTTTAGGCTAAAATAAATGTCTTTATTTTTTCAATAATTTTTAAAGCTGTTTTTATTTTCCAAAGATTACTAAAGTTACCTGAATTAAAAGGCATTACAGTTTTTATTTTTCTTTTAAAATATTTGATTTAAGTGCCTATTTTTGTTCAAGTCAGAGATCTTTTATGTAAACATTACACACACAACAACACATATATAATTACACAGACAGACAGAGGAAGATTACTACAGTAGTTGTAAGATTTTTTTTTTGTCAGTTTTTAAGTTTCTTAATTGGATTATTTGCTTTAGGGTGGAGTCCTTGGAAGAACAGGGCCAGGAAAGGGTTTCTGGTGCCTCTTGTTTTCCCCAAGGAGCCCCAGGCTGTTAGAGCTTGAATATCTGCTTTTAATTAAGCTGACTTTTAACCATAGAACTCTTTAATAAAGTCCTTCTAAAATTTCTTATTACCTGACTTTAGCCAGGCCAAATGGCTGATATTTCTGGCTTTTAAACTTTACCAAAAATAACCTCATAGGTGCTCTGAGAAGGGAAAATTCAAGACAGTTTGTGGAGGGGAAGAGAATTTAAAAATGGCAAAGGTCACCCAAATATTAATGAGAAAGGCTCATCCCCTAATCTAGGGATTGAACCCTGAACCTGGCCCGCCATTGTGAAAAGAGAAAGCATGGTCACATAATTACAAGGTCAAGCTCCCAAGGACATAACTGACCAATTTACTGAACCGTCTTGAAAAGTGGGCTTACAGGCGTCTATCCTAAGGTACCCCTCTTCGTGACAGAACAATACAGAAAGGCACGCAAAGCACACCAGATTTGCTACAGTTTAAGACTAGCCTCACAAATCCTTTCTTCCATTAATCAAAATTTACAGAGGAGATAAACAGTGATTTTTACCATTCATTCAATGAGTTTGCACAGAGAGAGAGGGGGGAGGGAAGGGGGGGGGGGAGAGAGAGAGAGAGACCAGAAGTCTGACTGGGAAGAAATTCTTACCCTTTTGCTGGCGTGACAGGCTTCTGGGTTCTCTTTCTCTGGCCCTAATGACCCAGCTGGCTGCACCATAGCCCTGGGGGCCAAGACACAACATAAAGGAAAATTTTCTGTTTCCATTCTGGCCAGAGCAAAATATGTGTGATAAAACACAGACATTAGTCACTCTGCTTAGCAGCCAATATCAAACTGGCAAGTCTTAAATTTGTCCCCAGATGGGCCCCATCATCTTTAATCCAACCTCCAACTAGGAGTTTCAACGTATGGTCTCTGGGCCAGATGGTTGCCCTGAGTAACAGAAAAGATAGGAAAGGAAAGGTAGAGAAAGAAAAGTATTACCTGTGGCAGGATGGGGAAGGTGAAGAGCTCAAGGAGGCCAGAGAAAGACTGACTCATTGCAGCAATGCTGCAAAGTTCAGGTGGCTGTTTGTCAGTAGCAAAGATATCTTTTCCCGCAGTCCCATCAGCTCTCAAGTTTCCCCTTTCGGGAGGAAAAAGCTCCCCATGTGCCACTATCCTGTACATACATGCCTAATCCTGTCACCCTCAACCATCAGCAAAGAGTGCAAGGCAGGTTATTCCAAAGAGAATAGCAGTTAACATTCCGTAGTGCCTAACCCGTTCTTAGCCAAAAGGGACTTTTTTGAGAGCCCTTATTTTTAAATGTACTTCAATGCATTGCTCATTCAGAACATTCCACTGTAAGTTATCTCTAGTAAGATTTTGCCATTTCTGTAAGACTTTGCTGCCTCCTAGGCCAAATGTGTAACCCAAAAGGAACTCAGTTTTCCAGAAATTAAGACTCCTATTTTTACCTAAAATAGTGGCTTTATTCTCAGGTTCTCTTAATTAACTTAGCCAGTGATTTTTCCTACCTAAGTGCACAAGAAAAATGAAACAAAGGGGTAGAACACAAAAATCCCTGTGAATTTTCAAAAGCCAAATTGTATAACCCATGCAATATTACTGCTTACTACCAGTTTGTTTCTGACCCAGTCGTATGTAAAAGGCCTCTAACTGGATCAAAGCCAGTTAATTCCCAGATCAAATCCATTCCTGTACCCAGGCAAGTTTCTTTTTTTTTTTTCTGAGACGGAGTCTCGCTCTGTCGCCCAGGCTGGAGTGCAGTGGCACCATCTCAGCTCACTGCAAGCTCCACCTCCCAGGTTCATGCCATTCTCCTGCCTCAGCCTTCCGAGTAGCTGGAACAACAGGCACCTGCCACCACACCTGGCTAATTTTTTGTATTTTTAGTAGAGACGGGGTTTCACCGTGTTAGCCAGGATGGTCTCAATCTCCTGACCTCGTGATCTGCCTGCCTCGGCCTCCCAAAGTGCTGGGATTACAGGGGTGAGCCACCATGCCCAGCCACCCAGCCCAGTTTCTGTCATGACCTCCAAACCCAGTTTGGAATCAGAAATTTGCTCAAAGAAACTCAGAGAGCTCAAAACACAAATCTGTGGAGCTCTGAAATCCGAGAGCTTACCCACAATCCTCAGCTGCTCCAAGAGATTAGTGGACACAAGTGGGTCCTGCAGGTACTTTGCATATTCACTCAGCACTCCTGGGGGTTGCTAGAGGCCCTACCTCGAATCCCACTTCTGACACCACCTGATAAAAGAGAAGTTTCAGCCAAATTAAATTTAAAGGAATTTAACTGAGCAATGAATGATTTGTGAATTGGGCAGCCCCCAGAATCACAGCAGAGTCACAGAGACTCCGGTGCAGCCACGTGGTGGAAGAAGATTTATAGACAGAAAAAGGGAAATGACGTACAGAAATCAAAAGTGAGGTACAGAACAGTTGGATTGGTTACAGGTTAGTATTTGCCTTATTTGAACACAGTTTGAACACACAGCAGGGTATGAATGGTTGAAGTAGGGCAACTGGGATTGGCCCAGACTTTGTTATTGTTACAGGTTCATACTCCTAAGTTTTCAGTCCTATCTACCTATTAAACTAGGTTGCAGTTCATCCACAAAAACTCAAATATAGAAGTATGGAGCCCTCAGGCCATATATAGTTCACTTTAACACACTCTTCTGTGCATTCTGAATTATAATCCTCATTTTTCATTCCTGAGTAAACTCAACATATTTAGAGATAATTTTCTCTACTTTTTTTCTTAGGTTGATAGTTTCAAAGCAGTTTACAGGGATTTCTGTTTGTCTGTAAAACTCCCTTTTTTCCCAGTTTTCCTCAGGTGGGCCTATGACTTTCATAGCATGCTGAGTGGATTAAAACAAACACAGTTTTTCACATTATACTCTCAGAACACACTTTTAAAAAAATTCTTTAATTATTGGCTATCACAACGTGCTTCTGACACCAGATGGGTATTTCTCCCCACACACTAAGCAAGCAATCAGTTCTTCAGCGGATAGCAGCTGGGTTTCCTTTGTTCAGCTCGACTCTATTTGAATGCCAATCTCGAGCCCAGGTTGCTTTACCTGTATTCTGGCCTACCAGCAATAAAGTATGGATCCTAGGACCCCCTTTGGATTCAATTAATTTGCTAGAGCGGCTCACAGAACTCAAACACTTAAGTTTCCTGGTTAATTATAAAGCATAGAGATGAAGGGATACGCAGGGCGAGTTATAGGGCTGAAAGCTCCACACTTTCTGTGGGTCAGCCACCCTCCATGAACCTCCACGTGTTCAGCTACCCAAGCTCTCCAAACCTAGTCCTTTTGTGGTGTTTATGGAGGCTTCATTACTTAGGCATGATTGACTAAATCACTGGCCACAGGTACTCAGTTTAACCTTCAGTCCCTTTCCCCGCCCCAGACATGGGGAGATGGGGATGAGGATGAAAATTCCAATCCTGCCTTGATCTTTTCAGTGACTAGCCCCATTCTGAAGCTACCTAGGGGCTGCCAGCCACCAGTCAACTCATTAGCATACAAAAAATCCCTTACTTATAGAGATTTCAAGGATTTTAGGTGTTGTATGCCAGAAAAGGGCTTTCACCCTCAAGATTTGCTAAAAATCATCTGACAAAACAGAAGAATATATATGACACACAAATTTATTAATATGATGGGAGAAAAATCTCAGAGTGACTACCCCACCACTGAGTGGGGTACAGATGGATATATGCCCTTAGGGGCAAGGGAGATGGGGAAGCATAAATGATTTTAGGAGCTCAGTAAATGATTTTTAGGGGAGTTCAAAGGGCTTGAAGAGCATACAGTAGCCTCCATGAAGTCTGTTGGGCTCACAGGGTAGGCGGTGGTTTGTGACATCTGTCCAGGTGGATTGACTTCAGACTTTCTCCCTGCAATATGAATTCAGTTAATAAAAACTCAGGGAAGGGACCAGAGGTAATTGTTTTCTTCTTTAGGCAGAAAAGGGAGCTTCAGAGAACAACTTTATCCTGTGCTTTGGGAGAGACAGAGAATTGGGAGACATGAGGTGGGGAAGGTCAGAGAGACCTTGCAGCTTCTTCATTTCCACATGTTTTGACACCATATTTTGGGGATATCTGTTTCTGAGGCCCCAAGATGGAGACAAAACCTAAATATGTATATTTCACAATATCACACATGCATACCTTTGGTTGCAATCTTTTGCTATTCCCAAATAAAATGTTTTCTTCTAGAAAGCCAGTCTCAATAAGGCTGAAAACCCAAGGGGGTGGCATGGGTTGACTAAAGCCAGGCCTGCACAGTGGTGACCTATGTCACTGCAGGGGCAAGTGGGGTGGGCCAGTGCAGAGCTGTGACATAAGTAGGTGACTTTCTCTATCAGAACTTTCAGTTAAGTTACTTCCAGTTAAGTAACTTTCAGTTAAGGCTCTTCTATGAAGAGCCTCTATAACAGTACTGACTCCATGTTAGAAGAAAACTTGCTTGCTTGAATACAATTATTACTTTGCTTGAGTCTTTAGATTATTCACTAAAAATGGCCTCAGAAAAAGAGGACCTTCAACAGAGATTTTTAAAAACATGCCAACAAACAACTCTGGGAATGAATTGGCCGGCCTGACCATACCCACAGAAGGCCACAAAGCATTGACCAAGAAGGCAAGGATTAACCGCCCACCTGAGAATGCCCACATTTCACAAGAATGTTTTCATTATTTTCCCTAATTTCCCTTAACAACCTCTGATTTAGAAGCATGACTCAGAATGGTGGCCTTTGAACCCTAGTTCACTGCCTTCCCTGGGTTGCTGGCATCTTGAATAAAGCTAACTTTCCTTTTACCAAAGCTTGTCTCTTGAGTTTTTGCCTTTCAAGATTCAAGTGGCCTAGACCTGAGTTCAGTTACACCTCTGCTAGCAACAGCCAGCACCACCAATGAACAAACACCATCTGCAACAAGCCCCTGTGAACAAGAGTTTCTGTTTCAAAATATCTTACATGTGCTTACTCTTTTTTGCTTTCAAAAGCTTCCTCTTGTCCCAACCCCTCAAATATGCTTATGGTCCACCAAAGCACATGCATCCCAGATTACAATTCCTTGGCTATTCACAAATAAACTCTTTGTTTTGAGAGTTGGTCTCTCTTGCTCATTTTGTTACAGTAGGTAGTTAGGCAGACATGAGCAGGGCAGGAGAGGCCCTCTCCCAAACCAGGAATGTCAGATGATCACCAGGTGATGATCAGGCGGTTGCTAAACTGTTGCTTTAAAATAATTGATTGCAGCTGGTGCCAGGGAAAGCCATCTCCTAATAGACAGATAACACCTGAAGCTGTTAAACAGCAGCTTCCAAATAAGATCTCAGGAGTTGGGTGAGTAGGGTCAAGCAGGAACACTAAGAGGCAAAATGGCAGAGTTTAATTGGTGTATGACCTTCCTCTAGGAACACTCAACTGGTAAGGGAAGAATGCCTCAGATGAGCATGCATAAAATTTCAGTAAACACACTGTGCATGTGGCCCTTCCCAAGTGCTTGCAGGCTACTGAGCATGTGGACCGCCCACCCCAAGGGAAGAATCAGGGGAGAAGAGATGCAAGATCTCAGAAACATGCCAATGTATAAGACCCCAAGTTGAAGGTCAGATCGCGCACTTGAATCTCTCAAGTTGCCCTCATGGTCCTCTTCCAAGTATACTTTACTTCCTTTCATTCCTGCTCTAGAACTTTTTAACAATAAACTTTCATTCCTGCTCTGAAACTTGCCTTGGTGTGTCAAGAATTCAGGTCGGTGCAGACCCATACAGATTCACCACTGCTAACAACTTCAGGCTGACACAGAAAGGAGGAGCTTTTCCCAGATCGGCAACCTCTGGAACTGTATGCAGTACCCACCTGAGTCCATTGCGCTCTCAGCTTCCATGAGTAATCTTTCTTCTGTGTGGTTTACTCCTGTCTTGGATTCAAACTCACTCCTTTTGGTTGAACTCTCTGACTTTATTCGGGATTTGTTTCTGTTGACACCACGTCCTTTCTTGTGTGTTCTGCACTGGAACAGCCTATGCAAACCTACTTGCAAAAGGCCGGGGGAGCTGAGAGGCTGAAGAACGAGGCTGACAAATCTGAAATCTCAGGAAGAAAATCTGATAGAGACTTATGGACAAAAGCCATGACTCAGGCAGCCTGCAGATGGTGGATCCCTGCACTGTTACCTCCCAGACTCAGGCCTTTATAAGGAAGGAATATGTAGAGCAGTTGAAGTCAACCCTGCAGGGAAAGATAAGAATTTTCCAAAAGGCAGGATTTATGGTCACATTTGTGATAATGTGAAGAGACTGTTTTGACCTATAGCAGGATATGCGGTGAGTCCACACTCCTACAAGTCCCAGAACTGGGGTTAATCAGAAGTGAGCATGGAAGACTGGCATCCAAGATGGAGTTGCTTTAGCCTCCACATGGTGAGTATTCTTTTGGTTTCATTTTTGGCTGCTTGCATGCAATTAGACCTTTTCCCCTTGTTTTCGTTGTTTCTAAACATCATTTGAGAGCAAAATAACACAACATTGTTAGACACGGTTGAACACCTAAGAGTCACTGGGGTGCTCACCACCATTTTATAACAGATTAGAGTCTCCAAAGTCAAAGACTCCTTTGAAAGGACAAACTGGTCACAGATAGGCAATATTACCACTGGGGGCCTACCAGTTTCAAGAGAATTTATGTATAACAAGGGCTTCGTGGTCACAGGTCAGACAACTTAGAGCAAAGGCCATCCACCAAGCAAAACAAGCATCCTGTGAAAGGCATACTTATGAAAGCAGAACACTTTGTTCCTGAGTTTTAGTTTCCTCAAAGGACCAATAGGATTTTCTTTTTGCTTTTGAGAGATTAAGAAAGGGAGTGGGATTCCCAAATTCTAAAGCATGCAGGGCAACCCTCCTTCAGGACCCCAGTCAGCTCCATGTCCAGACGTTCAGGCTCACCCTTGTGCACCCTTTTAAACCAATGGACAAATTACACCAAGGATAATTTGGAGCTCCAATGGCCATTTGCAGATCAAACTGCAACTAAATTAGGAGACTAAATTAGGAGATCAAACTGCAACTAAATTAGGAGACTAAATTCTGAGAACTAAATTAGGAGACCGTGGCTATAGCATCAGTCTGAATGGGAGACATATTACAATTGGCATCTTGAGGCTTCAAAGCACATTTAGGACTCAGAAATTACCTCTATACAAAACGCTGTCTCAAAGCCAGTTGAGACAAGTAAACAATTAAAAGAGGCCAAAAAAAAAAAAGAAAAAAAAAAAAAAAAGAAAGGAAAAGCCTTAGAGGCCCAGACTCTCTCCTCCCTGGAACCTTCTCCTCCCCTTCCTACAGCCCTTCCTATAAGCACTGATGACCCAGCTAAATCCCAAGGCTTGGACGAAGGTTGAATTCGGAGCCATTGCCAAGGAATTCCCAAAAGTCACTGAAGACCATAACTGATTTGCTGATGAATTCAACATGGTAATCCAGGCCTATCAGTTCGGCTTCCCCAATCTATACCAGCTGCTTCATACACTTGTTGATGAAGGCCAAGCCCAACATTGGATGGCTAAAGCTAACTGGATCCCATCTGAACTAGACAAATGCCCCAATACTGGGAACAAGCTCCCAATCTAAAGAACCCCAGAGCTATCTTTAAGTTTTCCTTAAAGCCATAGATTGGAACAAGATTCAACTTGTACCCAAAACCAAATGAACCAGTTCAGAATTATTACAATTGACTCCGCATTGTCTTTAAGGACAATTCTGGACTTCTGTAAATGTTTATTCTACCCGAGTAGCCTTTAGTTCTATGTTTGTGAATAGCCTAACTTGAGAATTTTCCCAACCTGTTAAAATAACCCACATGGAATGGGGAGCCATGTCCACTCCACATTTAGTAAGGTTGGCCAATCAGCTCCGTGAAGATACCAATAAAAAGAAAATTATCAAAATCCTCAACCACCAGCTACAACAAACGGAAGCCCCCAAACAAAATCCTCCTGGCCCCTACCATTATTGTAAAAAACTGGACACTGGAAGAGAGGTTGCTGTAAGTTAAAGAGAGTTAAAGACCCCTCCCTCAAAACCCTCAAGGTATATATTCCTTTATTAGGCTGTTCTTGAATTGCTATAAATACCCAAGACTGTGTAATTTTTAAGAAAAAAGGATTAATTGGCTCACAGTTCTGCAGGATGTGCAAGAAACATGCAGCATCTGCTTCTGGAGAGGACTCAGGAAGCTCCCATTCATGGCGGAAGGTGAAATAGCAGCAAGAGAGCATGGGGGAGGTGCCACACACTTTTAAACAACCAGATCTCTCGAGAACTCACTTGCTATCATGAGGACTGCACCAAGAGGATGGTGCTAAACCATTCATGAGACATCCACCCCTGTGATCCAATTACCTCCCACCAGGCCCCACCTCCAATACTAGCTAGAGATTGCAATTTTCTTTCTTTCTCTCTCTTTCTTTCTCTCTCTCTCTTTCTTTCTTTCTTTCTTTCTTTCTTTCTTTCTTTCTTTCTTTCTTTCTTTCTTTCTTTCTTTCTTTCTTTCTTTCTTTCTTTCTCTTTCTTTCTTTCTTTCTTTTTCTTTCTTTCTCTTTCTTTCTTTCTTTCTCTCTCCTTCCTTCCTTCCTTCCTTCCTTCTCTCTCTCTCTCTCTCTCTCTCTCTCTCTCTCTCTCTCGATTCCTGTTACTCAGGTTGGAATGCGGTAGCAAAATCTCAGCTCATTTCAACCTCTGCCTCCCAGGCTCAAGCAATCTTTCCACCTCAGTCTCCTGAGTAGCTGGGACCACAGGCGCACATTACCATGCCTGGCTAGTTTTTTTGTATTTTTGGTAGAGACAGGGTTTTGCCATGTTGCCCACACTGGTCTCAAACTCCTGAGCCCAGACAATCAACCTGCCTCAGCCTCCCAGAGTCTTGGGATTACAGGTATGAGCCACTGCGCCCAGCCTGGGGATTACAATTCAACATGAAATTGGGGCAGGACATTAAAACTATATCAACTCTCAATAATGGACTCCAAAGAATTATAGGGATTCTTCTCATCCCTCCCCACAACCATGTTAGGGAAATAACTCTTAATATCAAGAATGAGGTCCTAACTGTCCTTATAGTTACTGGAGCCACACTTCCAGGGTTCAGCTCCACTAACCTCAACCAGCCTCTGCCTTGAAGCATAAATACAAATAGTGTTCAGTCTACAACAAACCTCAGGATGTCTTTGTAGTCCTGTCTATCCTTTTCTGCCTCAGTCTCTTACAGGATCTCCTTTGTTCTTAGTAATTCAGCTCCTGTCCACCTTCTTGGTCAATACTTTTTTTAAAAAATATTTTTTATATTAATGGAGATGGGTTTTTGCCATGTTGGCCAGGCTGGTCTTGAACTCCTAGCCTCAAATGATCTGCCTGTCTTGGTCTCCCAAAGTACCGGGATTACAGGCAGGAACCAGAGTGCCTGGCCTGCAAACAAACATCATGCAAGAGTTTCTTTCTCCCAAAAGGGGAAAATAATTTTTGGATTTGACAAACCAGGTCAAACTGACTCAATCCTGGAACTTCCTGACTCTTTAAGTTACCTCAAACAAGGAAGATCTATTGGTCATAAAATCCATCACTGCAGCTTATAAGGCACAAAATCTTGTGATGTCGCGTACCACAGTTCTTTAACACTTCAATTATGCCAGTAAAGAAACTTAATGGCTGTGAGTAGAGATTTGTTCAAGACCTTTGTGCAATAAACAATATGGTTGCACCTCACCACTCAGGTGTCCCAAACCCCCATACTTTGCTCACCTCAATCCCAACTGATGGTAAGTTCTTCACTGCAATTTATCTGTGCAGTGCCTTCTTTAACATCAGGTCAGCCAGGCCAGTCAAGGCCTTTTGCTTTCACTTGGGAAGGCCAACAGTGTACCTGGACGGTCATGTCCAGCGCTTCACTGAGAGCCCTTCTTACTTCCAAATTCTGAAGGCCAACCTGAAGGTTGTCACTTTCCTCATGGGTCCACTTTATTGCAATATGTGGATGACCTCCACTGTTCTCCCTTATAGGCAGCATGTGAGGAAGACAGTGTACACTTGTTAAAACTCTTATCTGGTAAAGGCCATTAAGTTTCTAAGGAAAAATTACAACGGGTAAAAACCCAGGAAAAATATTTAGGCCACCTAATTTCAGAAAGTG
Source organism: Papio anubis (assembly GCF_008728515.1). Lineage (NCBI taxonomy): Eukaryota > Metazoa > Chordata > Mammalia > Primates > Cercopithecidae > Papio > Papio anubis. The sequence continues at coordinate 133,670,975 of NC_044976.1, read as the reverse complement.
GACCACACTCAGACCTAGACTGCATACAAGACATTTTATAATCCCGTATAATCCCTATAATTCTCTATAAATCCAGAACTGAGCACCAGCTCTGTGGATTTCTCAGGTTTGCTGTATCCCCAGGTCTTCTCTTCTGGCCCAACGCCTCTGCTAAAACCACCAAATCTGACCCCATTGTTTGGGAAGACCCAGAAGATATGGCTTTTGACAAGCAAACAGGGAATTTTATTAAATCCCCCAGCCTTGGGACACCCTAATTATCAACTGCTATGGTTTGAATGTTTGTCTTCTCCAAAACTCATGATGAAACTTAATCCTCAATACAGCAGTATTGAGAAGTATTGCCTTTAGGAGGTGATTAGGTCATGAGGGTTCTGCTCTTGTGAATGAGTTAATCTATTCATGGATTTGGGGCTTGATGGGTTAATGGATTACTGAGCTATCCTGGGAGTGAGACTGCTGTCTTCATAAGAGGAAGAGAGACCACCTCCCTCACCATGTGATGTCCTGAGCCACCTCCCCTAGCACTCTGCAGGGAGTCCCCACCAGCAAGAAGGCCCTCACCAGATATGCCCCCTTGACTTCGGACTTCCCAGCTTCCAGAACTGTGATAAATAAATTCTTTTTCTTTATAAATTACCCAGTCTCAGGTATTCAGTCACATCAACAGGAGACTAAGGCAACTCCCCTTCTTCACTTGATCTTAGCCAAAAGGCCGAGAAGTGATGCAACCCCCAATTCTTCCTTTCTGTATATGAAAAAAAAGGAAGCACCCTGACAGTTTTAACTGAAAAGCACGCAGCTGGCCATGGTTGGGGGGCTGAGGTAGAAGGATCACTTAAGACAGGAGTTTGAGACTAGCCTTAGCAACATAACGAGACCCCTCACCACACACACAAAAATTAAATATTAGCCTGGCATAGTAGCACACCTGTAGTCCCACCTACTTGGGAGGCTGAGGTGGAAGGAGCACTTAAACCTAGGAGTTGAAGGCTGCAGTGAGCTGTGATCATGCCACTGCACTCCAGCCTGAGTGACAGAGTGAGACTCTGTCTCTGAAGAAAATTTAAATTGAAAAAGTTTTAAAAGCATAGAAATCAGCATATTCCCGTATGATACTACAGTGAACAGTGGGACCTGGGAGCTTGCAGATTTCCTCCTTGTCTGAGGGCTATCCGTACCACCACCCTGTGGGTGAAATCCACCAAAGAAGTCATCAGGGGATCTCCTTGGGCCATTTTTGTGCCACATTTTCTTCTATCCACCTCACCTTTTATGAGATCCTTCTGTTAACCACTCCCCATATTACTTTCTCTTGCTGTAATAAACCTAATCCTGCCACTCTCCTTCCTCTCTACTCTGGGATGAGATGCCACATGACTGTCTAATTTTAGTGGATCATCATTTATTTATTTATTTATTTATTTACTTATGTATTTATTTATTTATTTATTTTGAGACAGAGTCTCGCTCTGTCACCCAGGCTGGAGTGCAGTGGCCTGATCTCAGCTCACTGCAAGCTCTTCCTCCCAGGTTCACGTCATTCTCCTGCCTCAGCCTCCTGAGTAGCTGGGACCACAGGCACCCGCCACCACATCCGGCTAATTTTTTTTGTATTTTTAGTAGAGACGGGGTTTCACCATGTTAGCCAGGATGGTCTCGATCTCCTGACCTTGTGATCCGCCCGCCTCGGCCTCCCAAATTCCTGGGATTACAGGCTTGAGCCACCACGCCCGGCCAGTGGATCATCTTATGATTCCCCGAAAGGATTTACAGAAAACTCCCCTGGACAATGTGAAGCTATCCTGGTTCACAGATGGTTCATACTTCCAGGATGATCACGGTGAATATCCTACGCCCACTTGCTTTGAGGTTGGGAAAGCAGTCGCTTGGCCTTCAGCCACTCGAGCCCAGCAGGTGGAGCTATTTGCCCTCACTGGAGCCTGCCTTATCACTAAGGGAAAATCTGCTAATCTTTGTACAGATAGCAGGTAAGCATTTGGAGTTGCTTATGATTTTGGAATGTTGTGGAAACAGGTTTCCTCACTTTCAGTAATGAACCTTATGATTTATTATATGCAATACAAATACCTGCTGCTGTGGCCATGATAAAGGTTCCCGGCCATTTGAAACTAGATTCCATGGAGGCTAGAGGACACCACCTTGCTGAGAATGTTGCTAAGAATGCTGCCCTTAAGAGCCTACTGATCTGGCCAGGCGTGGTGGCTCAAGCCTGTAATCCCAGCACTTTGGGAGGCCGAGACGGGTGGATCACGAGGTCAGGAGATCGAGACCATCCTGGCTAACACGGTGCAACCCCGTCTCTACTAAAGAATACAAAAAAACTAGCCGGGCGAGGTGGCAGGCGCCTGTAGTCCCAACTACTCGGGAGGCTGAGGCAGGAGAATGGCGTAAACCTGGGAGGCGGAGCTTGCAGTGAGCTGAGATTCGGCCATTGCACTCCAGCCCGGGCGGCAGAGCCAGACTCCGTCTCAAAAAAAAAAAAAAAAAAAGTCCTACTGATCAATTCTCTGTCATGGAGTTACCCAGTTGGAAAGATTTCCAAAGGATATGATCTTAGAACAATGACTAAAGATGAACATTACTGAGCACCAGAGGCCAAAAAAAAAAAAAAACCACAATGGGAAAAATACAGGCTGATGGTTCAGTGATAGAGAGGAACTCTGGTATGGACCAAGTAAAAGGCCTGTACTTTTACTTTTCTCCATGAAATTTCTGTTAAGTATTGTGCATGAATTGAGCCATGGGGCTGTGGAAAAGAGGATCATTTTTATGAAACAGTACTGGTAGGGCCATGTCAATGGACTTGCTAAAAGGGCTTACCTCGCCTGCCAGACCTGCTTTGAAATCAAACCTGGAAAACCAGTGTGAACTGCCCTTGGCCATTCTGACCTGCCTAATGGGCCACACAGGGTTTGGCAGATGGACTTCATCCAGATGCTTCCTTCACATGGGTATACATATGTCTTAAGTAAGTTAGCATACTGAAACATTAATTACTAAGCATAAGTTTAAACACTTTGGCATCGTGTTTTTATATGGTATAGAGAAGCTAAGTGTATTTAGGTCTAGTAATATGAAATATTGTTTCCGGAAATTATGAAATGGAGAATGCTGATATAAGTTCACCACAATGCTTGCTAGTATTCTAGAAATTAAGATTCTAACAGTTAAAAGTTATAATAACATATGGGATTAAACTACTAGAAAGAAAACAACTTTGTCTGCAAGGGAAAAAATATGTGTTTGATAGGAAAAGATATGAAGAACACATTTTTGTTTAACAAAGGGGTTACAAATGGTTGGTGGAAATTTTGTGTTCTCAAACCTGACTGAAATTGAATGGATTTATTTGAATGGTTTTATTAAAATTAGCTTTAGCATTAATAGTACACTGGTGCAAAAGTAGTATTTGCTCTTTGTTAAGATGACAAAGTTTTCTTGGAGTATTGGTCTGAGAATGTGAAGGATTCTTTTTCCTTTCAGTTGGTGTGGGAAAAGAAGATTTTGTGTTTTATCAAGATAATTTTTTGTGCTTTGGCTTTTATTAGGTCTTTATTTTTTATTTTTATTTAGTTATTTATTTTTGAGACGATGTCTGGCTCTATTGCCCAGGCTGGAGGGCAGTGGCACCATCCTGGCTCACTGCAACCTCCGTCACCTAGGCTCATGCATCCTCCCACCTCAGCCTCTCAAGTAGCTGGGACTACAGGTGCACATCACCAGGCCCGGCTAATTTTTGTATTTTTTGTCAAGATAAGGTTTCACTATGTTGCCCAGGCTGGTCTCAAACTCGTGAACTCAAGAAATCCACCCGCCTCAGGCTCCCAAAATGCTGAGATTACAGGTGTGAGCCACCATGCCCAACCTGGGTCTTTGATTATTTAAGTGAGTCTTCACAACATTAAATACCTAAGTTTTTGTTGACAACTCTATAACCTATATTTGCCTTTTGAAGTATTTTATTACTCTGGTTAAATCAATGACTGTTATTCCACAGTGACCTGTGATCCTATTTTAATCAAGTGTTTTAAACTTTTTTACATTTTGACAAATTTCCCAAAATCCAATTCTAAATTAAGTCTTTTTGAGTCAAGCTAATTTTGGGATATTCCAGAAGGCCCCTGGAACATCCAAAAGAGATATATCAAACCAATTATTTTCATTTGGCATATTAAATTATATGGGGGCCAGGCATGGTGGCTCATACCTGTAATTCCAGCACTTTGAGGGGCCATGGTGGATGGATCTCTTGAGCTCAGGAGTTCAAGACCAGCCTGGGCAACATGGTGAAACCCCATCTCTACCAAAAAACAAAAGATTAGCCAGGCATGGTGGCACACAACTGTGGTCCCAGCTACTCGAAAGGCTGAGGTGGGAGGATTGCTTGAGCCCGGTAGATGGAGGTTGCAGTGAGCCAAGATTGCAGCACTGTACTCTGTCACCCAGAGTACAGAGTGGGTGACACTGGGTGTCAGAGCCAGACTCTGTCTCAAAACAAAACTATATGGGAAGTATTGTCAAATAACTGATGCTAAGCCATCTTTGAATTATTTTTGTATGAACGTGTTATTAATATGTGTTTCATAAATTGTATAAAATTCCTAAGACTCCGGTATGTTAGCCATGATTTTGGTTATTTTGTTAAATTGTTGTATGCCACAGAAATAATTAAATTTTCTTGTCAACTGAAACATTATTATTAGGCACTCTCATCAGATCTTTACCTATGGCCATTTAAAGTCTGGTTGTTCACAGTTAATTGGTTTACAATCATGCTTTTCTAAAAGTGTTTTGCAAGCAACTATAATCCTAAAGTGGTTGTGTCTTCAAGGAGATGCATGGAAACCTTGGTGCTTTGGGAAAAACTCTCTCAAATCGGGTTTTTCCTTTGTTCTCACAGAAGAACACAGAAGACTTCTGTGATGAAAGGTGTAGGGTTTTTCACCACACACCAGGCAGCAGACACCAGCGAGGTGTCCTCCAATTCAATTCTAACACTATCTACCTGGAGATAGTGTCAGATTTCACAGGCTTGGGGCTCAGTCCTCAAGACTGCCCCCGACACTCTCAGACACCAGTTGCAAGTCCAGGTCTCGGGAAAGTCTGACCAATTGGCTTCAAGCTGGGGGTGCCACAACCCTCTCTTTGGGTTTTATTAATTTGCTAGAGTGGCTCACGGAACTCAGGGAAACATGTTTTTTGTTTCGTTTTGTTTTTTGTTTTTGTTTCTGTTTTGAGACAGAGTCTTGCTCCATTGCCCAGGCTGGAGTACAGTGATGATCTCGACTCACTGCAACCTCCGCCTCCCGGGTTCAAGCGATTCTCCTGCTTCAGCCTCCTGAGTAGCTGGGATCACAGGCGCCCACCACCATGCCCAACTAACTTTTATATTTTTAGTAGAGACGAGGTTTTGCCATGTAGGCCAGGCTGGTCTTAAACGCCTGACCTCAGGTGATCTGCCTGCCTTGGCCTCCCAAAGTGCTGGGATTATAGGCGTGAGCCACCATGCCCAGCCAATTTTTGTTTTAACTTGAAACACAAACGCTTTATTTAAAGACTCATCTGAATTCCTGTGTGGCAGGCCAAGAATAAAATAAAGGAGAACGCAGCACACCATTCTCACCGGTCAAGTGGTCAAACCCAACATCCAAGACCCAGCGAGCAGCCAAGATCAGTGCAACCTCCCGACCTCTGGCTCTGACTCCAACAGGGTGAGCACAAAGCCCTCGCACATGGAGCCTTTTACATTGTGGATGATGGAGCAGCTCGTATCCTCCATAAATTCCATGCGCATCTGCGTGCACTGTCCCTTAGAGCCAGTTCTGCCCAGAACCTTGGTGACCCTGGCCAGCTTGATAGGCTGCACATGGCTGGTGTCCATGATGGCAGTGTGGTGGCAGTTGGGTTAAGATAACACTTACGTTTGCTGGTTTATTAAAAAGGGTATTTTTAAGGATACAAATCAACAGCAAGATGAAGAGACGCATAAGGTGAGGTCTGGAAGGGTCCTAAGCACAGGAGCTTCTGTCCTCATGGAGTTAGGGTGCAACATCCTCCCAGCCTGTGGATGAGTTCTTCTTCACCTTTCTCTCAGCCTTCACATGTTCAGCTCTCTGGATGCCCCCCAAACCCTGCCCTGTGGGCCTTCTATACTTTATTGGTTGTCCATGATAGAAGCATGGACAACTGTGTCAAAACATGATTGAATTTTAAAAAAAAAGTCTGATCTAAACCTAGCAAGACATCTCCACGTCCTTCCTCCAGAGTATGGGGAAGGGCCCTTTCTGGAATGAGGGTCTTTTGATCCACAATCAGATTAGAGTCCTGCCTTGGGCAAATGAAAGAGAAGGGCAGAGATATTCTGTCTCCTGAGACCCAAAGCACCCAACATTATAACAAAAGACTGTAACAATGGTTCTTAGAACTATGACCTAGGAACTGTGGACAAAGAACTATGACCTAGGAACTGTGGACAACATCTCTATATCAGGACACCACAGATGGAAAAGACTGTGACAAGTACAGGTTTCTGATGATTTTAAGATCATACCATTGGGCTGGGTAAGAATTTCTAGAACTCTAAGGGAAAAACTAGACTCACCAAATTACTAACCCAACATCAAGCAGGACAAAAATTAATCACATGAGACTAAATGGACTGACGAATTATGGGTTTCTATGTCTTTTTAAAATTCAAAAATATTGCTGGTTCTTTCGTTTTTCAGATTTAAGGAAACATTTTCTTTTAGGCTATCTATAGCTTAAGGCAATTTGGTAACTTATACCTTTGTGAACAAAAATGGAGACATTTGCTTTTTTCTCCCTACCTGATCCTTCCAGAATTTAGAAACTACTCATGAGGATTCTTTTTTTTTTTTTTTTTTTGAGACGGAGTCTCGCTCTGTCGCCCAGGCTGGAGTGCAGTGGCCGGATCGCAGCTCTCTGCAAGCTCCGCCTCCTGGGTTTACGCCATTCTCCTGCCTCAGCCTCCCGAGTAGCTGGGACTACAGGCGCCCGCCACCTCGCCCGGCTAAGTTTTTGTATTTTTTAGTAGAGACGGGGTTTCACCGGGTTAGCCAGGATGGTCTCGATCTCCTGACCTCGTGATCCGCCCGTCTCGGCCTCCCAAAGTGCTGGGATTACAGGCTTGAGCCACCGCGCCCGGCCGAGGATTCTTATTTTTATGACAAAATAATTATTTACATATGTTCAATAGAATCTGCTGTTGGCTGGGCATCTCAGTCTCCCAAAAGTGAGGGATTAATCCCAACACTTTGGGAGGCTGAGATGGGAGGGAAGATCACTTGAGGCTAGAAGGTTAAGGCTCTAGGGAGCTATTATTGCACCACTGTGCTCCAGCCTGGGCAACAGAGTGAGGCCCTGACAGAAGAAGAGAAGAAAGAAGAAAGAAGAGGAAGAAGGAGGAGGAGAATCTTCCCTCTTTATAACAGGACACAATTAGAAATATTGGATATATTATGACTGGGATATCGAAATTGAGACTGTAGATACAGACTTTGCCTGCAGTACTTACAGACACATTCTGTCTACACTGGCTTCCTAGCGTTGAAAGATTTTTAAAAGTTCATTCTGAGATTCCTGATCTAAAGTTCCAGCCAAGCAAACTTCAAAAGAGCCTATGTGGTTGATTGCTATTCTCACTGAACTTCTCTAAATAAGCGGAGCAATTTGATGAGGCTAAACATTTTGCAAACAAATTAGTCTTACTCTGATTATCTCTGGTAGAAATGAGGGGCAACTGTAAAGAGAAAATGTATGTTTCAGAAGAAAGAACATTATAGTACACTTGTTATTAGATTGTAGCCTTGTTTGTTGTTCTAGAGTTTTTGTTATCTACCTGCAGAATGGACTGGACCCTGAATTCTTCTTGTTTCCTCCAATACATGTTGACAACTCTCCACCTTAAGAACAAAACTACTAAGCTGGACAACTTGATGTAAACATCAAGGGACAAGTCTCATGCCAACGTGTGGACCATACAGAGTTCACCAAACCACCTGTTGTCATAACCAGAGACAGTCATATTACAAATCAGGACCAGAAGTTGACAATTTTACACTGTGATGCTTTTCCCCAGATATCCAAACAGGACTAGCCTCTTGCCCCTCTCAATTTTTCCTTGCTCATGCCTACCTCTTTCAGTAGTTAGAATTTCACACCAGTAGCTTCTGTGGGTTACCTGATAAAAATATTGGGTCTGTCGGGCCAGACTCTGATCTTTATGACCCAACAGACTCTTTAGTTTATTTAGTGGGTAAGTTTGGCAACATCCCTGATGCAACTGTTTGGCACCAAAGCAAACCAGACCCACTTTTTCTCACTCCCTGCCTTAATTTTACATAGATTACCTACTAGCTGAACACGAAGGGGTCTTGTGTGGTTTCTGGCACATCTTGTTGCACAAGGATAAATACATCAGGTATTGTAGACTCAGTTGCAAAAAATTAACAAACAGGCTACTTGGTTAAAATGGGTAGACCCATTTTATATAGTTTGATGTATTCAGTTTTCGTTGGTTGGGTTCATGGGGACCCTGGCTAAGGAACACACTCCAAACCCTTGGTATTATCCTCCTGACAGTCACAATAGTGGTCTCCCTGGTGCACTGTATCCTTTCAAATGTTTTAAGTGTTTGCATGTGACCATCCATTGAACATCAAATGGTCCCTCTTCAGCTGGAATGACAAAAACTCAAAGAAATGCATGATCATGGCCAGGCGTGGTGGCTCACGCCTGTAATCCCATCACTTTGGGTGGCTGAGTAGGGCAGATCATGAGGTCAGAAGTTTGAGACCAGCCTAGCCAACATGGTGAAACTCCGTCTGTACTAAAAATACAAAAATCAGCTGGGCATGGTGGCAGGCACCTGTAATCCCAGCTGCTCAGGAGGCTGAGGCAGCAGAATTGTTTGAACCCAGAAGGCGGAGGTTGCAGTGAGCCGAGATTGTGCTATTGCATTGGGTGACAGGGCAAGACTCCATCTCAAAAAAAAAAAAAAAAAAAGGCATGATCATGAAGACACTGTAACCTATCAATGACGTGATGACGTGTTGACGTGTTGAGATCAGAAACCCAAACTGATAGTAACTGAGAGAGGCATTTTTAAGTTTTGGTCAAGCTAGGTGACAGCCGGATCAAAATGGGTAAAAATTGTTTTTAAAAAATCATGGGAGGCCATTGTTTTGGACTGAGCTCTTGCGCTAGGTTCCAATAGACCAGACCAAACCAAAATTAAATCACTTATGTTAAATACCACATATGAAAATAAATCCCAAAACAGATTAGTTTTTCCTCAGTCGGCATAATAAGAAAGTCCCTTTTGCTCTCTAACCCTTACAAAAGAGTAACCTGAAGTAAGCTAAGGTTACCAATCTGTTATTTTTCTATCTTGTTTCCTTATTCTCTTCACCTTACAAAACCCATGGTTCTGATATCGCCCAGGCAGGGGGTTTTTATTTTTATTTTTTTGAGATGGAGTCTCGCTCTGCCGCCCAGTCTGGAACGCAGTGGCGCATTTTGGCTCACTGCAAGTTCCACCTCCCGGGTTCACACCATTTGCCTGCCTCAGCCTCCCGAGCAGCTGGGACTACAGGCGCCCGCCACCACGCCTGGTTAATTCAGGCAAGGGCTTTTATTCTATTTTGTAGAATGAAGGCTGCCTCAATTCATGAATCACGAATAAAAGCCAACGAAACCAATGAACACATATGACATAATTTTGCCTCTGACAGTGAACTTTCCCTTTTTTGCCTAAAAAGCTTCTCCTTGCCCACCTCCCCCAATGCAGCACCCATGGTCCGACATAGCATATATATGCCAGGTTGCAATCCCTTGTCCAACAAACTGTTTTATTAGTAGTATTTTAAAAAATAGAGACGAGGCTTTGCCATGTTGCCCAGGCTGGTCTCCAACTCCTGGGCAAGTGATCCATCTGCCTTGGCCTCCAAGAGTGCTGGGACTGCAGGCATGAGCCATGGTACAAGAGCCTGGCCCCAACATATTTTTTTAAAGTTGTATTTTTTAAAGTTTTACTTTTTTTCTTGCCCTCCTGCAGTTCACATTCAATTTTTTTTTTTTTTTTTTCTTTTTGAGACGGAGTCTCACTCTGTCATCTAGGCTGGAGTGCCATGGCTCCATTTCGGCTCACTGCAACCTCCGCCTCCCAGGTTCAAGTGATCTTCCTGCCTTAGCCTCCCCAGTAGCTGGAATTACAGGGGCACACCACCACACCTAGCTGATCTTGTATTTTTAGTACACACAGAGTTTCACCACGTTGGCCAGGCTGGTCCCAAACTCCTGGCCTTAGGTGACCTGCCTGCCTCGGACTCCCAAAGTGCTGGCATTACAGGTGTGAGCCACCGCACCCGGCCTTCAATAACACTTTTTTAAAAATTTAAAATAGGCCGGGCGCTGTGGCTCAAGCCTGTAATCCCAGCACTTTGGGAGGCCAAGACGGGCCGATCACGAGGTCAGGAGATCGAGACCATCCTGGCTAACATGGTGAAACCCCGTTTCTACTAAAAAAATACAAAAAACTAGCCGGGCGAGGTGACGGGCGCCTGTAGTCCCAGCTACTCGAGAGGCTGAGGCAGGAGAATAGCGTAAACCCGGGAGGCAGAGCTTGCAGTGAGCTGAGATCCGGCCACTGCACTCCAGCCTGGGAGACAGAGCGAGACTCCGTCTCAAAAAAGCAAAAAAACAAAAAATAAATAAACTTTAAAATAATTTTTAGAAATAGAGTCTCATGGCCAGGTGCGGTGGCTAACGCTTGTAATCCCAGCACTTTGGGAGGTCAGGGTTGGTGGATCACCTGAGGTTGAGTTCAAGACCAGCCTGGCCAACATGGTGAAACCCCGTCTCTACTAAAAACACAAAAATTAGCCGGGCCTGGTGGCGGCCGCCTGTAATCCCAGCTACTCGGGAGGCTGAGGCAGGAGAATCGCTTGAATCTAGGTGGCGGAGGTTGCAGTGAGCCGAGATGGCGCCATTGAACTCCAGCCTGGGTGACAAAACCGAAACTCCGTTTCAAAAAAGAAAAAAATAAGGTCTCGATCTGTCACACAGACTGGAGTGCAGTGACACGAACACCGCTCACTGCAGCCTCGACTTCCCAGGCCCAAGCGACTGTTCCACGTCAGCCTCCCGAGTAGCAAGGACTACAGGCACAAAAAATCTTTTTAAATTTTTTATACATTAGGGGTTTCCCTATGATCCTCAGGCTGGTCTCCAACTTCTGGCCTCACGCGATCCTCCCGCCTCGGCCTCCCAAAGAGCTCGGATCACAGAGGTAAGCCACGCGCCCGGCCACATTTCCCAATTAATGGTTTTTGAAGAGTGGCCGGCTTGGAACGGGTTGGCGGAGTCGTTGGTTAGGCCCCTGCAGTGTCGATGGAGGACGAAAACGGCGCTGTGACATAAGGGGGAGGGGGCGGGCTGGCGCAGCGCTGTGACGTAGCAGATGAAAGCCCGGCCTGCGCTGCACTGAGGTACTTCTCCGAAGGACAGGGAGGGACAAGTACACCGTGGGCGGGGCCGGCGGGTCGTGGCGTTAGTTCGCGCTGTGAGGAGGCGGGCCGGCGCCGCGCTGTGACGTAAGCGGGAGGAGGTGGGCTGGGAGGGCGGTGTGGTGAACGCCCCTGCGGTGGCGACAGGCCGGCGCTAGTGGAGGCGGGGCCAGCGCGGCACTGAGGTAAGTACTTCCCTAAGAGGCGGGGAGAAACGAGTCAGACATGGGCGGGGCAGGCGCCTCATGACGTCAGTCTCTCGCGCGTGCAGAGGTGGGCCGGTGCGGGGCTGTGACGTAGGTTCAGTGGGCGGAGGAGGTGGTCCCAGATGCTGCGGCGCCCGCTGGCCGGGTTGGCTGCGGCCGCCCTGGGCCGGGCCCCACCGGACGGTGAGTACGACGAGCACAGTCGCGAGGGTGACTCGCGGCCGAGGCGGCAGCGGCCCCTGCGCTTTGCGGTCGCCCAGTCCACGCCGCCTCCGGATCTGCTTCTAGCCGGGACACCCTGTGACACGTTCAACTGTGGACCCTGAGAACTGGGGAGCTCTGGAGGGCGGACGGGCGGGCAACGTGGGGGAGCCCCTGTCCCGGAGGGCGGGGCGCTCCTCAGGAGCTGAGCGGACCGGCAGTTCTCGCAGCGTCGAGCTGCTCCTCTGGCGCGTAGGAGCGCTCGGTGTCTTCCCGACAGCTGGGCACGCCGCCAAAGACAGCAGCCGGGAGTCCCTATCGCTGGCCCGGCGCGGTGTGCGCTCTGGTTCCCACCTTACTCTGCAAACCCGGGGGTCCTGGGCGGATGGAGCTGGCTATTCCGGGGCTCCCAGGATTCTGCCTGCCCCGCGGCACGGCGCAGAGATAGGGACTTGGGGAAACTGCAGACCTTTCTCCCGACGCATGAATGTGGCATTTGGGGTTTGGATTCTCCCAAGGCCAGAGTCTGGGTTGAGGTTCTTGAAGTTGCCCAGCTGCCATTCTTGAGCGTCGCCGTAGAAGTATGCCCCAGTAAGGACTGGGGTGAGAAGCAGGTGCCTTAAAGTTGATTTTGACCCTGCATGTTGTGGGCCTCGGTTTCGCCTCTGCTTGAAAGAGGCCAGTCCTGGTACCCCGGGCTGGGTCCTGCTCTGCTTCCCTGAGCTCATGGCCCCTTCCTGTCTCAGGCTTGCTCTGCCCTTTGCCCGGGGTTGCTGTCGAGGACCCTGTGCAAGACTCGGCCTGTTTTTCTTTCTCCCTGATGGACAGACCCAAACATAGCCGCGCAGCATCGTGAAGGGCTGGGGTTTTCACGCGTCTGTGGCTCTGGAAGGGCCCGGTTTCCCCAGGAGGTAAAGGAATGTTCCTGTCCCCCTGGGGGAAAGAAAGTGAAAACGAAAGCGCCCTGGCTGCTCCTGGTGTGGTCCCATTTAAAATGAGGTTGCTGAAGGCTAGGACGCGTGCTACCCGGATGTGTGCCCAGAGACCCTGCATCCAAGAGCAGCCGCCTGGACCACCAACCTCCCCTTCATCCAGCCGACCCAGCCCAGAGCCCAGGCCCACGTCTAGTGGATTGTGTCTTACGAGAGGCCAGGCAGGGGCTGACTTCTCTCGGTTCTCAGAAGGTCGAGCCCTCTATTAGCATTTCCTGCAACAGTGGGCAGAGGGCAAGGTGGTGACTCTGTTCAGTCCTTAGGATGGTTGGAAGCCGGAAGGAGGAGATTCTGCCGCCAGAGCAGGAAGTGCCTTTCCAGGAAAGCGGCTGCTGGGGCAGCATGGGAGCCCAGTCCAGGGAGCGTTCTGGCAGAGATCATTCCGGAACGTGGATCTGCGCCGGCGGCTCCCAGGAGACCTTCCATCTCGGAGCTCCTGTGGAGACCACGTGCCTGGCAGGTCCTTACAGTTGTGGGTTGTGTGGCTTCTTGCCAGGCAGCTGACTGGGGTTTGCGACTGTGGGTTGATGAGAGTGGAGAACATAGAATGTTGTTTGCTGGAATGCTTCTCTCTGCCCACAGGAAGACACCTTTGGCATGTGTATTCTGGTCAGGGCAAAGTCAGGTTCTGTGATTTCCACCCCAAGATTGTAGGAGCCATGAGGCCTGGGCCACAATTTTCTCCCTTGGTTGTGCTCCATGAAAGGTGGCTTTGGTGTCCGCTCTGCCACTGGTCTCTCCCCAGGCAGGCAGGCAGGCATCCTGTGCCCCCACCTTGTCTCCAGTGGTGGTGTGGCTGTGCTTCTGCAAGGCCCGCATCCACTCACTGTCTGCCCTCTGCACTCTCTGGCTGGCCAGGGCCCCCAATAGTCTGCTCATTGTGCCCTCACGCTTGGGCAGAGCCGAACTTGGGACCCAGGAAGAGCAGAGTGTTGGCCCGCCCAGAGTTCTTGGCAATTGGTGTACCGTGTGTGCCTCGTGCCCTGTGCTGGGTGAGAGTGGGCACAGCTGCGCAGACAATGCCCTTGGCGAGGCTGGAGCCTGGACCCCTGCCTGGCAGCAGCTGGGCGAACTGGTATCTTCTGCCTGTGGGTCCAGCCTCACCTTGGTAGCTTAGTGCTCCCTCAGGAGGAAGGAGGGGAGGCCTGGTCAGTGGAGGTCACCGCTGTGTTTCCTTCCGTGTAAATTGTAGTCACGTACCATCTAGGTTCAGACCCGAAAAGCTTGGAGCCAGGGGCTGGGGGAAACAGGGCAGGACCAGCCTCGGGGTAGCCCTGTTGGGCCCACCAGTGCCATGCTGGCTGTGGGTTGGCAGGGTGGAGTGACCTTAAGAAGGGCCAGCTCTGGAGCAACAGGGCAGAAGCTCACATGGGGTCCAGCCCACAGGACCGTCTGAGTAGTGCTCCCATATCGGGTTCTTTGAAGCGCATGATCTAGCTTAACTTTTTCTCCTTCGTATTGGAAAAGTCACCATAAGATCATCAAGTCTTAATTTCTGTGATCGTGATGCTTCAAGTAGGTGTGTAGCTATTGCTGGATGTGTCCTGAGAACTGCACCCCTTCCACTCTGGCGAGAAGCAGGGGCTCCAGAAATTCATGCAAGTGGCATGGCTCATTGATTGTGGGAGACTCTGGGGGGCTCCTAGCTAGTGTATTATGGGAACCAGGCTGTGGGGGTTGCAGGGCTCACTGTCTGGGAGAAGCTGAATGGATGAAGAACCCTGGCCACTGTGGTGCGTGCTGATGGTTGGCTGGCACATAGAGGAGGTGGCAGGGCTGGAGAGGCCTGAGCTAAGCGCAGGAGCAAGTTCTGTGGGTGGGAGAGCCAGGAGGGCATGGAGGGCATGCTGAGATGAAAACGACATGTGCTGTGACAAAAAGCCCAGAAGAGGCAGTAAGGAGGCAGGAGTCTATCCCTTACGGAGAGCACATGGACTTCTGGGTGGGTGCCCTGCAGTTCCCTTCCTCCTGAGTCTTTTTAACTGGGGGTCTAGGGTCAATCAATGACATGTATGCGTGTGCATGTGTGCCTGTGTGGGTACACATGTGTGGTGTGTGTGCATTTGTGTGCATGTGTGTGCTGTGTGTGCATGCATGTGTGTGTGTTTGTGGTAGGTTTGTGCACACATCCTGCATACTTTTGTGCTTGGGAGTGGCATGTGTGTGGTGGGTGTCCCTGTGCATGATGGAGTTGCAGCTGTGGTGCATTTGTGAGATTACCTCGGTGGCCTAAATTGGGGATTAGGAGGGCATCCTCAGGTCCTTCCCGCTGTCTGCTCGTCTGCCCACAGGCGGCTGTACCCCAAACAGGAGGAGGCCATCCACGCCTTGCCTGAGTTGTGTCCAAGGTTTGCGCGTCGCCAGGGGTCTGTCCACTTCCCTCTGCCCCGGTCCCTGAACACAGCTGCAGTGCATGGCACCACTCCTCAGCTCTGCTCTCCACCCCAACTCGAAGACGCTGCCCTGGCCCTGTGTGCAGCTCACGTGGGCTGGGAGGTCAGGGCAGGTGCAGGTCTTGGGACAGGAGCTGGAGCCGTCTTTTCCTTCCTGCACAGCCGCAGAGCAGGTGGACAGGGCTGCTTCCCTGCAAGGGCCGAAGGCCAGGCCCCCTGGGGATTTATTCCTGGCTTAGAAGGGTGGGGCCAGAAGCAGGCGTGATGGGGATTAGGGACTCAGCACCCTCAGCTCTCAGTCCAGCAGACAGACCCGCCCCAGGCTGGCCACAGAGGCTGCACCCCAGCAAACAGGTAGGCGCTGTTCCTGGGGAGGATTCCCACCAAGCAAAGGCCAGCTCCCGGGCCCTCACCTGCCACAAGTGTCCAAGCTAGGATCCTGTTTGCCGTCCCCTTGGAGGCTGGGAGGGAGACCTCCAACCCCCTCCTGGCATTACCAGCATCACAGATAGGAGTCCCAAGTCCGATGAGAAGTTCCTGGAATGGGCATAGATTCAGCAGATCTTGACAAGGCCATATCTGCAGGGTATGGTGCCAGAGGACAGAGGCGGGACAGGGACATTTCCATTCCAGACCTAGCAGCCCAGCACTCAGCATCATGCATGGGAGCAAATGGCTGGGCTCCTGGGTGGGGTGGGGGTCTCAGGGCAGGCTCCCAGAGGGCTTGGAGGTGACTCCACCAGGTGGGGACGGTAGCGCCCGGGTAGGGTATGATCAGAGTAGACAGCATCGCTTACCAGGGACCCCTGGGGAGGCTGACAGGGTCAGTGGGTTCAGTGGTGGTGGATTTCAGTGGGGGGCTCCCCTGCTGAGAACCCAGTAAAGCTGGCCTTCCATTCGTCTCCTGTGTGCCCAGATCCTGGTCTGAGGGCCACTCTGTGCATGCCGGGCCTTCCAATGTGACAGAGCTCAGGGGGAAGAATACCCAGGCTCTCAGGAGACTCTCAGGCCAATGTCTCCATCCCTGGGTCAGCCCTTTCCTGCCATGAAGGCAGAGGCAGCTCAGCAGGTGGGGGCCAGAGGCCACACTGCTATCCACAGCCTCTCCTCTCACCCCCAGGCATGTCGGGCCCCAGGCCTGTGGTGCTGAGCGGGCCTTCGGGAGCTGGGAAGAGCACCCTGCTGAAGAGGCTGCTCCAGGAGCACAGCGGCATCTTTGGCTTCAGCGTGTCCCGTGAGTCCAGGGCTCTTGCGGGGGGATGCGTAGACCTCAAGGCTGCTGAGTAGTCCCAGCAGCCTGTGAGCAGGCCAGGAGCCTGAACCCAACAGGCACACTCACCCTGCAGACTGTCCGCACTCTCGCCCACTTCCTACCACACAGAACCTGAGGTTATTGCACTCCTGCTGTCCTGCGTGCCTGTGTCTCCCTTCCCTGGGTCTGTTGAGTGCTGATAACTGGGCTGCAGTGTCTCTTTCTGGGAGAACCCTCGCCTTGTAGACTCCTGCGCCTTCCCAGCTGTGTGCTCCACTGGCTGCCTGCATCCTGGGGCTCAAGTGCTGTTGGGACCGCAAGGGGAACGCTGGGTGGGGCAGTGCGCTCTGAGCAGTCCCTGATGGGTGACAGGTCTCTCTGCTAGATACCACAAGGAACCCGAGGCCTGGCGAGGAGAATGGCAAAGGTGAGTGGGGTGGGGCCCTGTGGCTGGAGCACCCCCAGTGTGAGCAGGGCTACTGGGCCCTACAGCTGTGTTGGCTGTGCTGCCCATCTCCTGCCCCCGTTGATCCCTCATCTGTGAGATGGGTCCTTGCCTCCAAGAGCCAGTGAGCTAAATCAGGGTGTCAGTGTCACAGTGCGGTGTCGCCTTCCTTGGGTACAGTGTGAGAGGCCAGCCAAGGCCGGGGGCTGTCTTCCTCCCACCCTGGAGGCGGCCACAGTGCTGCTGTCCCCAGCCCTGTCCTGGGCTTATCAGCACTTTTGAGCTGTCTTCTGGGGTCCTGGTAAAAAGGGCCACTCTGCCTGCCTGATTCAAGACAAGGGACCCCCTTCCCAACAGCACCCCTGCCCCGTAATGTGCAACCCAGTGGTCTCCAGTCACCCCACCACATCATCCCCTCTGTAACCTGATGGTCACCAGTTCCCCCACCACCTTCCCCCAGCACCTGTTGATCTCCAGTCCCCACTCCCCCCACCACCAACTCCCAACTCCCCCGCTGGAACCCAGTCTCGTATCTCCATCAGTGAGGACAGTGTGAGAAATGGTGTCTGGCTCAAGCACTTGGCAGCACTTGAGGGGTCCTCAGACGTCTCCTGCCCGGCAAGGATCTGACCGAAGCAGTCGTGGGCGTGGGAGGGGCCTGCAAGCATGCCTGGGTTGGGGGCGGCTGGCCCTGGAAGCCCTGGTGCAGGTCCAGTCTGCCCTCTGGACTGCCCCTCCTCTTCCCCAGATTACTACTTTGTAACCAGGGAGGTGATGCAGGGTGACATAGCAGCCGGTGACTTCATTGAGCATGCCGAGTTCTCAGGGAACCTGTATGGCACGAGGTGGGCCACGCGTGGGTGCGGGTGGGCTCCCGGGATTGCTGTGGGCGGCAGGGGTTCAGGTAGTGCCTGCTGCCTGCCCGCCATCCACACCACCCGCCCCATGGTTATGAATGTGGCCAGGTTGTGGCCCAGGGCCAGGCTCCCAGGTCTGTGGCCCTGTGGTGGCTCTTTCACGAGACTACTGGGCCCGGTCCTGCCACCATGCGTTGTCCTGGCAGGGTGAAGGGTACACAGGACACCTCGTGCTTACTACAGGCACCTTGGAGAGTGGGTGGTCTGTGTTCCCTGTAGGTGGGGCAGGGTGTGGGGGTAGCAGGTTTGAGGTGCTGTGGGGTGCTGGGTTCACGCCAGGTCTAGGCTTAGCTGTGGGAGGAGAATGCTGGGCCTGGGAGGACCTGGGTGTCCCTGAAGCTCTTGTAGGCCTCGGAGAGCCCTGGCACCGCTGCTGACCTGGCACCTGCCTCCAGCAAGGCGGCGGTGCAGGCCGTGCAGGCCATGAACCGCATCTGCGTGCTGGACGTGGACCTGCAGGGTGTGCGGAACATCAAGGCCACCGATCTGCGGCCCATCTACATCTCTGTGCAGCCGCCCTCACTGCATGTGCTGGTGTGTGCTGGGCAGGGTTGGGGGCTGGGGGTCAGGGCATGCCAGGCTCTGACTGCCACCCCTTTTTTAGGAGCAGCGGCTGCGGCAGCGCAACACTGAAACGGAGGAGAGCCTGGCGAAGCGGCTGGCTGCTGCCCGGGCCGACATGGAGAGCAGTGAGTGTGCCGTGGGACTACCAGGGCATGCCAGGAGGGGAGTCGGGGTTCTGAGACCTTTGGCACCAGGGACCCTGTGGGTCCCCAGACCTTCTGACATCCGGAGTCCCTGTGAGGGTCCTCAGACCTCCCAACTACCTCCCAACACCTAGAGTCCCTGTGAGTGTCCCCAGAACTCACCCCAGTCACCAAGGGTCTCATTGAGAGTTCTCAGATTTCCTTCTGTTACCTAGAGTCTCCGTGAGGGCCCCCAGACCCCCCGTCACCCAGGGTCCCATGAGATGTCCCCTACCTTCTAGCCCCGGGGGTGTCATGTACATCCTCTTACAGCTGTCGCTTCCCCTCTGGGTCTGACTGCAGCCCACAGGAAGAGGGCATTTAATGTTCTGCTGTGTGTGTAGAGGACACTGCAACCCCTAACCAGAGTCCTGATGGTTGCTGGTGTCCAGACCCAAGGTTTGGGGCTCCAGAGAGAGCAGGAGGGGTACCTGAGGACTGAGTCCCAGGGGGCGGCCCTTCCCTACCCTGCACAGGCCCAGCTGGGCTGGAAAGCTGTCACACAGCCACAGCGAGGACAGCCGCAAGCCAGTGGGCTGTTCTGGGGGTCATGTGGGACTTGGGGTGGGGCTGCATGGGCTCACTGTGCCCTGACCCCAGGCCCCACCCACAGGCAAGGAGCCCGGTCTTTTTGATGTGGTCATCATCAACGACAGTCTGGACCAGGCCTACGCGGAGCTGAAGGAGGCGCTCTCTGAGGTGGGCCCGTCCTTGTGCCTACCTGGGCAAGGCCCAAGGGGAGGCCTTGGGGCCAGGCCTTTGTTGTCCAGGAGGCCACTGAGGTCAGATGGGACAGTCCTACCCAAGCACTGGAATGAGACACCAAGGTCCACTGTGGAGGGAGAGCAGGAAGCCCAGCCCTTCCTGGATACCAGCCCTCCCAACTCTCTTTCTTCCTCACTGGCAGGAAATCAAGAAAGCTCAAAGGACCGGCGCCTGAGGCTTGCTCTCTGTTCTCGGCACCCCAGGCCCATACAGGACCAGGGCAGCAGCACTGAGCCACCTCCTTGGCAGGTGATAACGGCAGCTCTGTGCCCTTGGCCAGCACATGGAGTGGAGGGGATGCTGCCCCTGTGGTTGGAACATCCTGGGGTGACCCCCGACCCAGCCCCACCGGGCTGTCCCCTGTCCCTATCTCTCATGCTGGACCCGGGGCTGATATCCTAATAAAATAACTGTTGGATTAGAAAGTCCATAAATGAGTGGAACGTGGCCCCGAGGTTGGTGGAGCCCCATCCTGATCGGGCCCCATCCTGATCAGGCCCCGAGCTCCAGCAGCCCACCCTAACCACCAGCCCCCCCTAACCACCAGCCCCAAGGAGGACCACCAGGTGGCCTTTGCCTAGGCATCTGCTGCCTGTCGGCTCCTGGCTGCCACCCCAAGGCAGCATCATGCTTGACTGGCAGCCAGGGAAGGTGGCAGGGCTGGTCCCAACCCGCCTGGTGGGCCAGCAAGTGGAGAGCAGGCAGCGGCTGCACCGGGCAGCCTGAGGCTGCAGGGGTGGGCCCTGAGGGCTGCCTCTTGGTGCCCGAGCTCCTGTGGATCTGGCATGGGCCAGAGCTTCCAGGAGAGGCCTCTGGGCTCTGACAGCTGGAGGTTCTAGACCTCAAGGCATAGGGGATTCCTTGAGGGAGATGCCCCTCCCCTCGCGGCCCTAGGGGCTGTGTGTTGTGTGTGGGGAGCCTGTGGTCAGGCCACCTCCCTCCTTCCCCTGTGCTCCCCCAGCCTGCCTGTCTAAGGCGGCACAGGGTGGTGCTGCCGGCCACCCCTAGGGTCAGCCCCAGCCCTGTTCTGATCCTAGGTGAGGTGCTTCTGGGGTGGGGTGCAGACAGATGGGTGGGAGAGAGGGAGGCAGGCAGGGCGCCCGGCCGGAAATGGGGGCGGGGAGCAGAGTCCCCGCCCAGAGCCCAGACTGGGGCCTCCGGAGGATACAGTCCAGAGCCGCCCAGGCGGCTGGGCAGGGGAGGGGAGGGGAGAGGAGGGCAGGGGAGGGCCCGGGCAGCCCCCAGAGGCTTGCTCCAGGACAGGTGGACTGAGCTTCGGAGGCTGGGGCTGGCCTCTGACCTGCTTGGGCCTGGAAAGCCCTGCCCGCTGCCCTGCCCCCCAGGACAATCAGGGATTCAGACCCTGAGGCCGAGGGGGGAACAATGGGGCCCTTGAGGGCCCCTCCTCCAGCCCCCATTGTGCTTGGTGGCGAGAGGTGGCCCTGGCTCGGCCACACACCCTCGGGGAGGACCAGCATCCAAGCAGGTGGAAGGGGTCTGAGGGAGACTGGAATTTTCTGGCCTGGAAAAGGTAGGGTGCTGGGGTCCATGTATGTACCTCATGGGGCTGGGGGCTGTTGCCCCAGGAGACAGCCTCACCCTGTGCTCCTGACCTTGAGTCCCCGAAGGAGGGAGGGCTTCCTGAGGACCGGCCCCAGGAGGGTGCACTCCTTGTGCCTGCCACCCTCTCCTGGGCTCCGCTGCTCCACGCAGATGGTGGGGTGTCCCCCGGCTCCGTGTCTGTGTCCTTCAGGCCCAGCTGCCTTCACCGCAGGATGGGCACCAACTTGTGGGGTCTGCTCTGGGACAGCTGGCAAGTGGGAGGGGGCTGCCTTCAGTACCTCCCCCAGCAGCTGGGGCCCCTCAGGCAGCGGTAGGGCTGGCCTCTGAAACACCAGCCAGCTGCATTGTGTCCAGGCCCACTCTCCTACCCTCAGCGGCCACCTGGACATGAGGGGGCTGGCCTGCCCCTTGCACAGACAGACCTGGGGCCCTGCTCAGTCTCCTTCATAGAAGACCACAAGCCAATAAGCTTGCACTGGGGCCCAGCCTAGGCCTGAAGCGCAGCAGACCCTGTGGTCAAGGAGCCATCCCCAGTGCTCGTCAGTGCTGTGATTAACTGGGTGGAGGCCCCCCCTGGGGTGCTGGAGCAGGCCCTCAGTGCAAGGAAGGGGCAGCATGGCTGAGGAGTGGGAGGCCCGTATCCCGCGGGGAGGGTGGAGCACCCCAGGGCTGATGCACAGGGAGGCCACAGCCCAGGCATGGGGGCCCCCATCCCGGAGCTGGATGGCAGTGAGCCCAGGATTCCTGGCTGCTGGGCATTCAGGAGGGAAGAGACGGGTTCGTGGACCCTGAGGGGAGCAGGTGGAGAGCAGGGACAGGCTTAGGAGGCTGGGGTAAGCATCACCCCCTCACTCCCACCATGCATACCCCCCAGGGCTCCATTTCTGGAGGATGTGTGGTCAGCTCCAGGCCTGTAACAGCCCAGGAGGCTGGCCGGGGGGAGCTGTCCAAACTGCAGTGATGACACACTCCCAGCCTGACCCAGGCCTAACTTGACCCCTTGGTCCACCTCCAGGGGAGGAACAGCCCCTCACTTCTAGGCCTGACAGCTCTGTACCTGCTTGGGACCCCGAGGGAGGGGACTTGAGAACGGGCTGCAGGAGGGCCCACACATTGACAGTGTCAATTGCCAACAACCCGAGGGGGAAGAGGGCTCCATAGGGGAGGAGGCACCAGCCTGGATGTTGCCTCACCAGCTGCACCTGTGCACGGCCCTGGCAGGGGCTGGGGACCCCACAGACTCATACCCCTACAGCATGTTCCTCAGTGTTCCCTCACTCCCCTGGCATTCCTGAGCACCATACCCGTGCTCTTGGGCTCCTGGGGATCTGGTCAGTTTAGGAGCTGTGGCAGGCCATGTGAGGGGAGCCATGATGTGGGCAGGCACTTGGGGTCTTGGTGGGGGCACCTTGCGTTCCTGGGCCTGGGGGAAACTCCCTGAAGGAGGCGTGTGGTGAGGCTGAGTCTGAATAGGGAGGGTTCATGGCTATGTGTGAGAGTGAGTGTGTGAGCCCAGCTCTATGTTGAGCTCGGGCAGCAGTGTACATGTGGGAGTGTGCACTGCTTATGTGTGGAGGGTTGGAGGGAGGAGCGTGCACTGTGTGTACATGTGAAGGATGCATGAGGATGGCTGGTGCCCACAGCCAGTGGGCCTACAAGCTGCACAGGCAGGACAGCGAGGCCGGCCACGGAGCTGCTGGGGCAGAGTGGGTGTGGAAGGAGGGTTCCAGGCTTGGGGCTTGGGTCCTGGGGGGCCGAGCTCTGCACCTCCCTCTGGACCAGGGCATCCAGAGGAGCATGACTGAGGGTGCACTTGGGGCTGACCATCCCAGGGCCTGGGCTGTCCAGGACAGGCAGCTGGGGGCTCAGGCAGGGACATGGAGGACAGGTACGGGAGCTGCCACCACAGAGCTGAGCTCTGGGCATCAGGGTAGGGGGCTACGGCCTGTTGGGGGTGAGGAGAAATTGAGGCCTGAGGGTGGGTGAGCGCTGTACCCCCCCTGAGTGAGGACCGTCCCCACACAGGGCCCCGCAGTGGAGTGCAGGGGTAGGAGGGGACTGTGCCTGCAGGAGCCCCAGGGAAGTGGGACTGGGAATCTGCTTTGGACTGAGTGGACAAGTGACAGCACAGTGCCTGCCATGCGCTGGGGTCCCGTCATTTTCAGGGAGGGGAGGAGCCTGCCCCAGGGTCCCACCTGGTGAACTGTGTGCGTGGGTACCTGTCTGGTGGCTGCCCTAAACTGCAGAAAACACCCGTGCTTCGTGGCCTGCCCTGGGAGGGTCTGCAGATGGAATGAAATACCTGGGCCCCTGACCCTGTGCTACAGACCTGGCAGGGCGGGGCTTGTTCCGCTGTGTCCCAGGACCCTCATTCAGACCCAGGATGAGCAGGAGGTTGATGGGGGAGGAGGTCCAGCTCTGACTGGTGTCCTGAGGTGCCAGGACACCAGGACACCGGTCAGAGCTGGCCCAGCCAGGTTTGCAGACAGGTGGCCTCGGCTTGGGCCTGCTTGCCCTGAAACCCTTCCCAGAGGTGGCCCCCACTGTGAGCCCCCATGGTGAGCCCCTTGGCTCTTGCCGCACACCCTTTGAAGCCCTTCCTGTGAGTCCCTGATGGCACCAGGGTGAGACCGTCCCCACTGTGAGGCCCCCTTTTACACCCTGGCCTAATAGCAAGCCCCCGTGAGACCCTGGTCCCCAGTATGAGAACCCTGTGAGCCCCCGGCCCTCCACCAATGCCCACATCCTCCTCTACTTCCCACAGCCTTCCCTGGGGCTGACCCTGCCTTACTACTCCGAGACCTGGGCCAGGCAGCGTCCTGGCTGCTGGCCTCCTGTGGCCACCCCCCTACCTCTCCCTGACATACATTACTAACCCCAGCAGCTCCCTCCTCCCAGACTTTGAAGCCCAAGGGTGCTTCCAGCTCTTTGACCAAGCTGAAGCCCCTCCCCACCAATCCTCATTCTGGGCACCCTGGAGGTGTAGCTTTGGGGTGAGATCTCTTGGACTTGTGTGCACATAGTCTACAAATCGCGGGCCTGGCTCCCTGGAGGCCAGCACCCCTCCCCTCTCCTCCTGAGGGCCTCCACCAAACCCCTGCTGACAACCTCATTCTGCAGCACTATCCCAGGGCCTGGGCTGTCCAGGACAGGCAGCTGGGGGCTCAGGCAGGGACATGGAGGACAGGTACGGGAGCTGCCACCACAGAGCTGAGCTCTGGGCATCAGGGTAGGGGGCTACCATCAAAAAAAAAAAAAAAAAAAAAAAGGAGATAGGGTCTCGCTCTGTCACCCAGGCTCGAGTGCAGTGGTGTGATCTCGGGTCACTGCTATCTTCCCTTCCTGGGTTCAAGCGATTCTCCCACCTAAGCTTCCCGAGTAGCTGGAACTACAAGTGCACCACCATGCCTGGCTAATTTTTGTATTAAGAGCACATTTCTTAAAATAAATAAATAAAAATTGCCAGCATGGTGGCATGTGCCTGTAGTCCCAGCTACTCAGGAGGCCAAGGTGGGAGAATTGCTTGAGCTCAGTAAGATTTACAGAAATGGCTGGGCGTGGTGGCTCATGCCTCTAATCCCAGAGCTTTGGAAGGCTGAGGCGGGCGGATCACGAGGTCAGGAGATCGAGACCATCCTGGCTAACACGGTGAAACCCTGTCTCTACTAAAAAACTTCAAAAAATTAGCTGGGTGTGGTGGTGGGCGCCTATAGTCCCAGCTACTTGGGAGGCTGAGGCAGGAGAATGGCGTGAACCTGGGAGGCGGAGCTTGCAGTGAGCTGAGATCATGCCACTGCACTCCAGCCTGGGAGACAGAGCGAGACTCCGTCTCAAAAAAAAAAAAAAAAAAAAAAAAAAAAAAGATTTGCAGAAATGTTGTGAGGATAGTGCAGACTTCTTATAGACCCCACACCCAGTTTCCCCGTTGCTGACGTCTTGCATTAGCGTGACATGCTCCTCATAATGAATGGACCAGTATCGATGAACTGGGGTTAACTGAGGTCCTTGCTGTATGCAGATGTCCTTGCCTCTCCCCTCAGGGTCCTTTTCTGCCCCACCATGGATCCCACATGGCATCAGTCACCGTGTCTTCCTGGGCTCCTCTTGGTTGCAGCAGCCTCCTGGGTCTCCTCGTATGGGATGTCCTTACTGTCTGGATGAACACTGGCCAGATGTTCTGCAGGATGCCCCTTGGGTGGGATCCCTTTCAGCCTCATGTTTCCTTATGAGTCCTCAGGGGGATGGATTTTGAGAGGAAGACCGTGGAGTTGATGTAACCTTCCCATGAGATGCTGTGAAGCATCCACACCATCCACGATGCTTGTGATGGCACCTTGGCTGCCTGGCCAGGGTTGGTGTAGGATTCGTGCTGCAGAGGCGTTCTCCCCCTTTCCCTCCCACACCCTCTGAAGCCAGGTTACCAGGTGCAGCCCACAGGTAGGGCTGGGGGTCACGCTCCCCTCCAGTACAGGGTGTCCACATGGCTGCTTTGGATTGACTGTGCACAGGGGAGCTGTCTCCTGTCCCCCAGTTGGTTATACATTCAGTCAGGTACCTTGGCTTCTAATCTATGTCAGTCTGTAATCTGTAACACAAGACTACTTGATTTCTTTCACTGCTTAGAGGGATCCAGTCTCAGGCACTGGGCGCTGTACATGCAGGTGCTGCTTGCACTGACTTCCTCTCTTGACACTACAGTTTACTCCAGGCTCCCCTGTACTTTCGCAGCCCCAGCCCTAGGGTCTGCCAGTCCCCCACTAGGGGTTCCTGATTCCTGTGATTGGGAGTGGAGGTAGGAACCAAGGCCTGGGCCCCAGGTAGGTTCTTGCTCCTAGGGTGTTTTTGCATTGAGGCCTTTGCAGGCGCCAGAGCAAAGGTGTGTGTTTGAACCCAGGTGCATTCACACATCTATATTTTCTATAAAACTGCCCACGTCTCTGTGAGACACCTTGCGGTCTCCAGCTGTGATCACATGGAATAGTCACCAGCAGTGTGGAAGGCGGTGACACAGCGACAGCCTCAGGGAAGGGCTGAACCTGTGTGTGTGCGCCTGTGCATGTGTGTGTGGCGGGGCCAGGCAGCAAAGGCTCCTGGTGGGAGTGGGCTCCAGCCAGTGTGGGAGCCGTGGGCAGAGCACACGAGGGGATATCTGGAGCCAGGTGTGGAGTGGGGGCAGGGGACCTGGCACTGGGGCAGGCGAGGCCACGGCATTTGCTCTGGTTAGGAGTCAGGGGCGGGGCAGGAGGCCTGCTGGGTGGGTGTCCTAATGCTCCCCAGGCTTGCAGGCAAGGAGTGAAGTGCCTGAGGCCCTGCAGGCGGGGCCGGGGGAGCCAGGCTCAGGATTGGCTGGGGTGGAGAAGCTGCTCTGCAGGGCAGAGTGGCATTTGGGTGTGGCCCTCTGGCACTGGCTGTGCCTGCTGGGCATCTGAGTGCCCATGTTGGGGGTAGAAGCAGGCCCCGGAGAGAATTACGGGCTGGAGGTGTGGATCTGGGAGTCCCCATAGGTGTGGCCCTCAGACCAGGACCTGGGTTCTTCCAGGCTATTCCCAGGACCACTATGTGGGTGCAAGTGACACAGCACTCCAGAGCGAAGCGCCAGCTCTCAGACACCAGGGCACATCAGCCCACGGCCGAGCCACGGTGGTCACCAGAGCTAGCTGATGGCGCCATTTCCTCAGCTGAATCAAGGAAGCCACTCGGCAGTCAGCCACAATGAGAGGGCTCACACCATGGGCAATGGCAGGCGCCATCACTGCAGGCTGCCCCCAGAGAGCTATTTGTTCAATATTGCCCCCACACAGCTGGGCAGGCCGGCCCTGGCACCGAAGGCCTCCTGCCCCATCTCTCCTTTGAGCCTGCTCTGTCTCAGGTTCCTGTCGGGCTGGAATCAGTGGGCCTCAGCCTGCTGTGATGGGTCAGGCGGGGAGGGAGGGGGGCCCTGCCTACCAGAGCCAGGGGGATAGGGGAGGTGGCCCCAGGGCTGGAGTGTGCCAGCCTGTGCATATGCGTGTGCCTGATCACATGTGTGTGTGAGTGCACGGGTCTGTTTGCATGTGTGTGCATATATGTGTATGTGGTTGTGCATACATATGTCTGCATGTGTGTGCATATGCACAAGTGTGTATGTGGCACTGTTTTTTCATGCATGTGTGTCTGCATGTGAGTGCAAACAGGCATGTCTGTGGATGTACACTGGTGATAGTTTGCACATACACATCTGTGTTTGCATTGACCCTGTTTGCATGTGTATCTGTGCATGTGTACGTGTATGCATGTGTGTGTGCATGTGTATCTGCATATGCATTGTGCATGTTCATGCATATGCACGTGTGTGCATGTGTACATGTGTCTGTGGATATGTATCTGAGTGTGTGTGCACATGTGAATGTGTGGCTCTGAGGGGTACTGCACAGATGTGAGGAAGCAGGGCCACTTCCCCAGGAACCCTGACTGCCCCCTCTTCCTGCCCCGGGTGGGGAGGCCTCAGCTGCATAAAGAGGCCGGGAGCCTCACCAGCGACTGCTGCTGGTCCCACACCTGCCACCGCTGCCTCCCAGGCCAGGTACAGGGAGAGGGCCAGAGGCAGAGGGAGCTAAGGGGTCTCCTGCCCCAGCGACCCAGGAGCAGGTACTGGCCCCAGGGAAACCGCCAGGAGAGGGTGGGCAGGGGAGCTGTAGGAGCTCTCCCTCCTTGGAACACAGTCCCTGCTGCACAGCCCTCTCCTGGGGGCACTTGCCCACCTTGGGCTTGGCTGGCCTGTGGCATAGCTGTCTCTGAGGGTCGCAGGTGCTGAGTGTGGCCTTGCATTACTGGGTCTATAACCTCGCTGGACACCGTCCCTCCTGGACCGACGCCTGGCTTCATCCTGACCCCAGCTGGGGACGGTCTGGGTTGAGATCATGGAGGACCAGGAACCTAGATTGGGCGGGTGGAGCCCTGGAACCCTGGGCACCTGAAAAGGGCAGCGGGACCAGCCCGGGGCTGGAGGGAGGATGGAGGATTTTGCGGAGGCGGAGGGACCCTGACGACCCCTGTCCTGGGTGTGGAGGGAGGCTGAGCAGGGCCTCTGGCGGCCGAGGGGCTATGGGGATTGTGGACTGGTGGCACTTTGGGGTCTGGGATCTGATGGTGGGGCAGGCACGGGGGGCTGTGAAGGACTGAAGGCTGATGGGGCTGCAGGGTCTTGGGGTCTAGGGAGCTGGAGGGGCCAGGAGGGATTGAGTAGCTAGGCAGGCTGGGGAGACCCTTCGGATGCTGAAACTCTGTGGGACCCTCTCCAACAACCTGGATGCGGCTGGGGCTGGGCTGGTGGTCATGGGTGCAGCGGACACTGAGACCACCAGTCCCCACATTTGAGTAGTGCTCGCCTCAGTGTCCCCATCTGCCTCCTGAAGGCAGCTCACCCAGCTGGGGCCCTGCATCTGCACAAGCAGGGGCGGATCAGGTGGGGGCTTCCACTTCCGTTTAAGGTGGCAAGCTCCACGTCATCGGCTGTGTAAGCAGAGGGGCCAGCCACAAGGCAAACCTGGAGCCCCAGCTCTGAGCTCTGAGCTCCGCGGGCTCCTAAGTGCGGGCCCCTGGCTGACCCCCACTCCGCCCCACAGGACCCGCCCGCCCGCCCCTATGACCAACATGAGCTGGAGCTTCTTGACGCGGCTGCTGGAGGAGATCCACAACCACTCCACCTTCGTGGGTAAGGTGTGGCTCACGGTGCTGGTGGTCTTCCGCATAGTGCTGACGGCTGTGGGCGGCGAGGCCATCTACTCGGACGAGCAGGCCAAGTTCACCTGCAACACGCGGCAGCCAGGCTGCGACAACGTCTGCTACGACGCCTTCGCGCCCCTGTCGCACGTGCGCTTCTGGGTCTTCCAGATCGTGGTCATCTCCACGCCCTCAGTCATGTACCTGGGCTACGCCGTGCACCGCCTGGCCCGTGCGTCTGAGCAGGAGCGGCGCCGCGCCCTCCGCCGCCGCCCGGGGCCCCGCCGCGCGCCCCGAGCGCACCTGCCGCCCCCGCACGCCGGCTGGCCTGAGCCCGCCGACCTGGGCGAGGAGGAGCCCATGCTGGGTCTGGGAGAGGAGGAGGAGGAGGAGGAGACTGGAGCAGCCGAAGGCGCCGGCGAGGAAGCGGAGGAAGCCGGTGCGGAGGAGGCGTGCACTAAGGGGGCCGGCGCTGACGGCAAGGCGACGGGGACCCCGGGCACGGCCGGGCAACACGATGGGCGGAGGCGCATCCAGCGGGAGGGCCTGATGCGCGTGTACGTGGCCCAGCTGGTGGCCAGGGCAGCTTTCGAGGTGGCCTTCCTGGTGGGCCAGTACCTGCTGTACGGCTTTGAGGTGCGGCCGTTCTTTCCTTGCAGCCGCCAGCCCTGCCCGCATGTGGTGGACTGCTTCGTGTCGCGCCCTACTGAGAAGACGGTCTTCCTTCTGGTTATGTACGTGGTCAGCTGCCTGTGCCTACTCCTCAACCTCTGCGAGATGGCCCACCTGGGCTTAGGCAGCGCGCAGGACGCTGTGCGCGGCCGTCGCGGCCCCCCGGCCTCCGCCCCCGCCCCCGCCCCCGCGCCGCGGCCCCCGCCCTGCGCCTTCCCTGCCGCTGCTGCTGGCTTGGCCTGCCCGCCCGACTACAGCCTGGTAGTGCGGGCGACCGAGCGCGCTCGGGCGCACGACCAGAACCTGGCAAACCTGGCCCTGCAGGCGCTGCGCGACGGGGCAGCAGCTGGGGACCGCGACCGGGACAGTTCGCCGTGTGTCGGCCTCCCTGCGGCCTCCCGGGGGCCCCTCAGGGCAGGCGCCCCCACGTCCGGGACGGGCAGTGCTACCTCTGCGGGCACCGTCGGGGAGCAGGGCCGGCCTGGCACTCACGAGCGGCCAGGAGCCAAGCCCAGGGCTGGCTCCGAGAAGGGCAGTGCCAGCAGCAGGGACGGGAAGACCACCGTGTGGATCTGAGGGCGCTGGCTTGCGAGCTGGGCCAGGGAGGAGGAGGGTTGGGGGGCTCCGGTGGAAATCTGCGACTCCTTCTCCTCAGCCTTCTCCTTAGCCGGAGGTCTCAGGCAGACTCTGCCCAGAGGGGCAGCCAGGCTGCTCAGGGAAGGGGCTGAAAGCGGCAGAGGAGTGCTCTGGCTTGCTCACTACTGGGGCCAAGGTGGGTTGGAGAGAGGGTCTAGGAGCCAGGAAGGGCCCTCTGCTGTGGTCTGAACCCCAGGGGGGCTGGGGCATTGATTCCACCCCTGTCCTGAGCTGGAATACATCCTCTGGGATGCCAGCTCTTCCCTTTGAGCTTCCCTGCAGCAAGCCATGGAGGCCCTAGGGTGCCTGGTATGGGCATCAGTTGGTGGGAGTGTGGGGGTGTGTATCCCCATTCCCTGCAACAGGGAGGGCTCTGTTGAACAAGGAACGGGGCTCCTTCAGCCCTCCCCCTCCCAGCCCCAAACTGAGACAGACTGGGAGCTGGGAGCCAGGGGTGGACAGGACCACACCCTCTTTGAGCTTCTGCGATGCCAGCCTTCCCTTCCTCTGGGAGACTTGAAGTTCTGCAAAGATGTTGACCATGCCCTGCATCTTGGACCCAACGGGTGGTGGTCAGGGCCTGGGGGCTCCATGCTATGGGAATGGGGCTCTGGGGTTCCTGTCTGTGGCCTGTCTGCCCTCCTCCCTAATTCAGACCCAGCCTCAAGAAGAAAGGGAGTAAAATAAAACTAACTTGTTTATAACCTTGTGTGTGCATGTGTATGCATGTGCATGTGTATGCATGTGTACGTGTGGCTATGTGTGTGACCGCATGCACACGTATGTGCATTGTGTGCATGTCTGGGTGTATGCTTATGTGTGTATGCATGGGTGTGTGTGCATGGCTACCACATGGGGAGACATGGCTTAGCTCCAGGCTGGCTGGGAGAAGAGACCCCTCCCTAGGGACAGGCAGGGGAGTATGGTCACAGGCGAGCCCCTGTAGCTTGTCAGACAACACTCGGGGCCTGCTCGGTGCCAGGCAGCGTGCTGGGGGCAGGGGTGGGTGGGACTGGGTGGAGTGCACTGATGGTGAGAAAGAAAGCACACACTCAGAGCCTCAGGTTGGGCCGCAGCTCAGTGGATGGAGGGTGGCTGTCTCAGGCCCCGTCATGACCAGGACATCGGCCAGAGCCTGCAGGGGTGGCTTTGGCGAGGGGCCAGGGGGCTCATTAGCCCCTGGAGCACACTCCAGGTGACTGGCTATCCCCCAGCCTCCCTTAAGCCTGGTGCAGCCTGGCCGGCTGCCCCTTCTGGGCTGCATACCCCTCTCTCCGTGTTGTCCCCCAGCCAAGACTCAAGCCCGGGCTGAGCCCTGAGTCTCACCTAAGCCCGACCCCAGGCAGATGCCAACTGCAAACTGCGTCCCTCTCCTTTCTGGGGCTTGCCTGGCGGACCTCTGGCCCCAGGTGAGCCCCGACTCGTGGAGCCACGGACAGCAATGCTGAAAGTGCAGCCTCAGGGAAGAAAAGCAAACACCATCCCCAACAGGTGTCCACTCCAGTGAGGACACACCAGGAGCCTCTCCAAGACAGGAAGGGTTTGGGGCTGTGCTGCTGGTGGTGCTGTCACGGGGGAGGCCAGGTCCCTGTGGTGGGGGGCCGTGGTGTCCAGCCATGCTGGGCAACTGTGCATGGCTCACCCTTCCTCCACCTTTCGTTCTGTTCAGGCCTTTGCCTGATAAGATGAGGCCACCCACATTGGGAGGCCAATCTGCTTTCCTCAGCCCATCTATTCAAATCTTAGTGTCATCTGGAAATGCCCAAACAGACATACCTAGAATAATGTGTGACCCCATATCTGGGAACCCTGTGGCCCAGTCAAATAGACACATAAAATGAACCATCACAGGCCAGGAACTGTCTCACATCTGTAATCCCGGCACCTTGGGAGGCTGAGGTGGGAGCATCACTTGAGCCCAGGAGTTCAAAACCAGCCTGAGCAACACAGTCCCCATGTCTACAAAAAATTAAAAAGCAGCTGGGCGTGGTGGTGTGCACCTGTGATCCCAGCTACTCAGGAGGCTGGGGTGGGAGGATCACTTGAGCTAGGGAGGTAGAGGTTGCAGTGAGCTGTGATTGCACCACTGCACTCCAGCCTGGGCAACACAGCAAGACCCTGTCTCAAAGTAAATAAAATTAGCCATCACAGGTGGACTGGAGGCAGAACTGCTTCTTCTTTGGGAAACTTTAGTCTTTGGCTATATATCTAAATATAGATATAAAAATAGTATATAGTATCTATGTCTATATTTCCTGTGGTTTTGTTTCTTTGGAGAACCCTGGCTAGTACACATCCCTCAGCCAGAGCTGTTCAAAGGGCACCCCAGCTTTGAGGGAAGCTGGAAATGATCTCTAACCTGGAGAGTGTGCCTGTTGGGACTGCCATACCACCACACCATGCACTAGGTGCCTTAAACAACAGACACTGATTATCTCACAGTCCTAGAAGGGAAGGCCAAGATTAAGGTGTGGGCAAGCCTGGTTCCTCCTGCAGCCTTCCTCCTTGGCCCATGGATGCCATCTCCCCGCTGTGTTCTCACACGGCTGTCCCTCTGTGTGCATCTGTGTCCTAATCTCCTCTTCTTTTAAGGACACCAGCCACCGTGGATTAGGACCCACCCCAATGAACTCATTTTAACTTAATCATCTCTTTAAAGGCTTTGTCTCCAATTATAGCCACATTCTAAAGTTCTTGGAGGTTACGACTTCAACACAGGAGTTTTGAGGGGACAATTCTGCTGGTATTAGAGGGTATATGCCCCCTGGGAAGCTGGATTGTCACGAGAGAAGGGGAGATGGGACCCTGGGGACAGACCTCCCTTCTTGGAGACTTGGGGGTACGTGGGCCATGTCAGGTTTGTGAGCATCTGCTGGTGGGCTTAGGCTCTGTTACTACACCCTCCCAGCGGCATGGCCTTAGCCAGGAAAGGCTGTGCAAGCCTCAGCCTCCACGCCATCTGCTAATCCTCCCTCTAAGACCAAGTCCTTGATAATCTGGACATTCCCACAATGTTATGCCTGAGCCCCACACCACCAAGCAGGGCTGGCGTCTCCCACTACAGCGGGACGTGGTATCTAAGTTGCTCCAGTCTGCAGACCCCCAAAGGCTAAACCCCTCCCACACTCCTGGCGCTTATCAGTCACTTTTAGAAAACCCATGCCTTGGTTTCCCCAGCCACCTGGTGTGGCCACGATGGTGATGAGCTGAGCCTGGCACTGCTGATACCATAGTCCCCCTCCCTCCTCTGTCCTGCATCTTCTGAGCTCTAGGGCAGGTTGGCAGGGGGGCCAGTCACTGTTGGGCCCAGCCATATACACAGCAGGACAGAGCCAGAGCAGGCGGTGCTGGAGCAGGCTGGCGGGGTGGGACTCCACGTCTCACCTCCATCCGTTTCCACAACCTCAGCCAAAACTCTCGGCTGCTCATGGGTGTGCATAGTGGGGTGAGGGGCCAGCTGCTCAGAGACGCCCCCAGAATAGGGCAGTGGCGCTCTCCTTCCTCTAGGAAGGGAGGAAGCCCTGAGGCGAGAATAACAGGAAACCACCTTCCCCCTACCCCCACAGTACCTGGGAAGCAGGGGCTGCCACCCCTATGCCCAGACATTTTCCAGTTCTCACTCCCCTGGCCCCAGCTGCAGCCTGGTCCCTGAAGCCAGGATGGGGGCGGGGTTTCCTCCCCCAGGTGCCAGGCCCCAGTCCCCTGCCTGCTGATAAGGGGAACAGCAGCCCCGGTGGCTGGCCAGGCTGGCGTAGAGGGTCCAGGAAGGCTTCTTGGAGGTGGCCTGGAGCTATGGCCTCACATGGCTCTGGCACTGGAAAGTGGCCCCTGGGACTCTGGAGCTTGAAAGCTCTCTTTTGTTTCCTTTGAGTCCATTTGAACTGAAGGAGCCCCTGATGGTGGTGGCGGCTTCTTTGTGGTGGGGGGCCTAGGCAGGACGGATTGGAAGCCACTGGGCCTGGCCCGGGGCACCAGGTTGCTACACGCCTTTCCTGCTGCCTGTGCAGGGGTGGAAGCAAATTCCTCCTCTGGCTGAGGACCAGGCTGACGTGAGGCTAGAGGAATTCGACCCCCGCCTGTGAGTGTTGTCCGCGCCACCCCCT
The DNA here is from genome assembly GCF_008728515.1 of Papio anubis. Classification (NCBI taxonomy): domain Eukaryota; kingdom Metazoa; phylum Chordata; class Mammalia; order Primates; family Cercopithecidae; genus Papio; species Papio anubis. The sequence continues at coordinate 133,636,834 of NC_044976.1, read as the reverse complement.
GCCCCAGGTTTCATCCTGCCTGCCTTCCGCTCTGTCCATATGGGGCTGCCCGGGGCGGGGGTGGGGGGGATACCGGGTCACCCTCAGGAACGCCAGGCTCCAACAGAGGAAGGGGTGGTGGCTACAGCCAGTGGCTAGGGAGCACATTCTAGGCCTGGCCTATCTCAGTCAGGAAGCTGGCGGCTGGCGGGGGACTGAGGCCCAGGGACCTTGGGGGACCCGGCTGATTCTCTCCAGGCCCCTCACCATGCCGTGACCCTCGCCTCGTTGGGCAGGCAGGGATCCAGGGCCTCACAGGGCTTGGGGCAGGTGGGGATGCTGTGAGGAGGGTTCAGAAGGGCAAGTAGGAGCTCCAGAGACGAGGAGGCTGCAGTGAAGGGAGTGGACTAACGGCAGGGCCTCCGTGGCCATGACCAGGGCCTGCGGGAATTCGCTGACTGCTCAATGTCACCTGAGCCCCTAAGGCATGCTGGGTGCTGGCCCAGGCCCTCGGGACACGGCAGGGAGCTATGGCAGGGATTCTCTGCTTGGCCAAACTCCGGCCAGGATCCGGAACCTTCTCCTAGGCCCATGTGTGGGCACTTGCTTGGAAAATCCAGTTTTAGTAAGAGCCCTACTGAATCAGTTTAGCCAGAACACCACACCCTGGATATCTCACCCTCCATGACATCTGATTGGGTCCCTCATCCTCCACCGTCCCCTGGTGACGTCTGATCACCCTGCCTGCCTAGAGCAAGGACCCTGTGAGGTGGGTTTAGCCAGACCCCTCAGCCCTGATGTCTCCTTAGTCATTCCCACCCACTGACCCCACGCTGCTCCTCGGCTTCTCCACCCCCTTCCCTGCTGTGTTGGGGTTGAGCTCCATCTCCACCAAGGCTGCCAGGCAGGGCCCCACACCACATGATGCGCCTTGGTGCAGTCTTCCTCACTGATGTTACTATGCATCACGAGGAATTTTTTTATTCAACAGCTACACAAAGACCTCTGCTTGCCGGGACTCTGCACCATAAAGACACATTGAGTAAGGTTTCTTTGGTGCTTTGAGTTGAGGACTATGGAGAGAGGAATGCAACAGGGTGCACGGGCCCATGGAGGCCAGAAAGACGGGGATGGTTTGGACTAGGGCAGACTCTAGGGCTGAAGGCTGCTGGGGCCACCTTGTAGATGCATCACTTACTACCAGGGAAAGTGGCCACTGTACAGGGCTGCTCAGCGGGGGCATGGGGCATCACTCCTCAAGAAAGCACAGTGGGGTGGATATGTCATAGCAGTGTGCGGTTCCTGCCTAAATTGTCCTCTGTGAGTTCAGCTGTGAAGAGAAGACAAGAATCATCGGAAGGACGTCCTGCAGGACAGGTTGGGCCCCGTGGGAGCTTGGAGTCCTGCACTAAAGAGGACTATAGACACATGACGGGGTTGACCCTGGCCTGAAAAAAGCGGAAGTTACCAAGGATGTGATTGGAAGCTGTGATTGTGTCTCGTCATGTTGCATTGATTAGGGGTGTGGAGGGGTTGTGCGCTGGATGGTGCCTGTCCTTATCCGTGGAGTCACTTGGGGATGGAGCCTCCTGCCACCTGCAGCTGATGCCCCAATTGTCCAGCAAATAAATGACACAACAATCACACGTGGACAGCTGGCAAGCTAGTAGGTACCCTTATAAAAAGAGGAAGTGGCCAGCGCAGTAGCTCACCCCTGTAATCCCAGCATTTTGGGAGGCCGAAGCCAGTGAATCACTTGAGCCCAGGAGTTCAAGACCAGTCTGGACAACATGGGGAGACCATTTCTACAAAAAAATACAAAAATTAGCTGGCCTGGTGGCTCGCGCTTGTAGTTCCAGTTACTAAGAAGCTGAGGCGGGAGGATTGCTTGAGTTCCGGAGCTTGAGACCAGCCTGGGCAACGTAACCAAGACCCTGTCTTCACAAAAAAAAAAAAAAAAAAAAAAAAAAGCTGACACACGCTAGACCGTGGATGGACTTTGAGAATACTATGCTGAGTTAAATAAGCCGTCGCAAAGGACAAACCCCGTAGGATTCTACTCCTGTAAAGTCCCTAGAGGAGGCATGCTCATGGAACCAGAGGGTACAATGGGGCTGGGAAGTGGGTGTTTAACAGGGAGTCTCAGGTTGGGAGGATGAAGAGGTTCTCGAGATGGGTGGCGGTGCCCGACACGGGTGGGTGAAAGCGAGGCATGCCCCGAATAGAACACAAGAAGGCGCTTAAGAGGTGGGCAGAAATCTCGTTACCTGCCGAGGGTGGAGCCTACGTGCTGACGGATAGGTCGAGCCCCCGCCCCGAAACACACCCCGCGCACGATGCTCCGCCCCCCACGCATGCCCCACCCACCCAGCAGGCACGCTCGCCCAGCCCGCCCCTTCCAGCCCGGGCGGACCTGCTCCTCACGCACGCACGCTCTGTTGGCCCCGACTCGCACTGCTCCTCCCCTCAAGCACGCACGTTTCGTTCACCCCTCACGCACGCACTCTGCGCCCGCCCCTTCCCGCCTCCCTCCGGCGGCCGCCGCCAGGGGCCGCTGTGGCACCCGCCCCTCCTGCTTCCGTGGGCCCTTCCGGCTGCCGCACTCTTGTCCAAGATGGCGGCCGCGGCGCTGCTTCGAGGCGCGGCTCCGGGGCGCGGCGGCCCGGCCTGGCGCTGGTGGCTGCGCGCGGCCCCAAGGTGCCGCCTGGCCCACAGCTTCCGCAGTCCTGGTGGCGACCCAACGGCCGCAGCGACCTGGGCCTGCTTCCGGCTGGATGGGCGCACCCTGCTGCGCGTGCGCGGCCCCGACGCGGCGCCCTTCCTGCTAGGGCTGCTGACCAATGAACTGCCGCTTCCGGGTCCCGCGACCCGGGGGGCCCCGCCTCTTGCGCGCGCGGGCTACGCCCACTTCCTGAACGTGCAGGGCCGGACGCTCTATGATGTTATCTTGTACGGGTGAGCGCGTGTTAGGAGGGCGCTAGGGGGCGGGCACCCAGGGGAGTGGCCAGGGACCGGCACCCAAGGGAAAGGCGGGCGCCCGGGGCCTGCAGAAGGCGTGGGAGGTGGGCACCTGGGGAGGGCCGGGATGGGGTGGAAGTTCAAGGGCGGGTGGGCCAGCGACTGGCACTCAGGGTCGGGCACCCAGGTGATTCCGCTTGGGATAGACACCCAGGGGAAGCTCACCCAGGGCCCAGCACCCAGAGGAGGACTCGGCTCGACACCCAGGGATGGTTCAGCGACTCATCCAGGGGAGGCCTGGGTGCCCGCCTACCATATCAGAACAAAGGCATCTCTAGGTGGGCACCTCCCAAGTGGGCCACCTGGTGACCCTTCTCCTTCCGCAGGGACAAGGGGTTCAGGGCCCCCGCCTGGTGGCAGAGCTGTGTTTCTGAGTGACAGCTTGTGGTGACACTCGTGGGTTCTGTTTACCTTGTGTTTCTCTGTGTCCCCTCCCAGATCTCACCATTGCTGGTCACACTGGCATTTGGTTCTGTCATCTGTGCTGATATCACGACTGTCAGTGATGTTCATGCCGGGTCAGGGCCGTGACAGCCTACAGCCTGGGGTTTCCCTTGCTCAGCTTCTAGGGACCTGGATCCCTGAAACCTCCGCCGGGTGAAGTGGATCTGGCTCGTGGCCGCCTGCCTGCTGTCTCTCCTGTTCTTGTCCTCTTCAGCTTACTCCTGTGTTTTGGTTTCAGGGGATGGACACCTTTTTAACGACTTCCTGAGCTACGTGGGGTGAATTTTTGGACTCATTGTGTCTCTGCCAGTGGCTTTACCTGATATCCTGGCTGGGTGTGAAAATCTAGCTTGGAAATTGTCACCAAGAATGTTCACATCACAACTTTGTTTTCTCGCTGCCAGCTTTTCTGAGAAGTCTAGTGCCGTTCTTATTTGTATGTGAACTGTGTTTTTCTCTGTAAGCTTTTCGAAACTTTTCTTTATCTTTGATGTCGTGAAATGTCTTGCTGATGTGTCTTAGTTTGGTCTTTTTCATATCACATTGCTGGGCATTTAGTGCGCTCTTTAAATGTAGAACCGGAGTTGGTGAAATATGGCCCTTAGGTCAGACTCAGCCCATTACCTGTATTTATAATAAAACTCTCTGGGAACCCCGCCCATTGGATTCCATGTGGTCTGGGGCTGCTTTTTTTTTGAGACAGAGTTTTGCTTTTGTTGTCCAGGCGGAGTGCAATGGCACAATCTTGGCTCACTGCAACCTCTGCCTCCAGGGTTCAAGAGATTCTCCTGCCTCAGCCTCCTGAGTAACTGGGACTACAGGTGCCTGCCACCATGCCCGGCTAATTTTTGTGTTTTTAGTAGAGACAGAGTTTCACCATATTGGCCAGACTGTTTTCAAACTCCTGACCTCAGGTGATCCACTCGCCTCGGCCTCCCAAAGTGGTGGGATTACAGGCATGAGCCACTGCACCCGGCCTGGGGCTGCTTTTGCCTAGAGTGGCAGAGTTGTGGCATGAGTGTGGCCCTCAAGCCTAAGTTATTCACTGGCCCTTTACAGAAAAAGTGTGCCCACCATAGCTCAATAGGCTTAAATCTTCATGTCCCAGTTCAGAGATGTAGTCATCATTGTTTGTCTTATGTATTCATTACATTTTGTCTAGCTACTTTAATTTCTTCATCTTAAGAACTATAGTCTTTGATTATTTTGAGCCTTCTATGTCAGTACTGTGCTGTTCACATGTTAGCCTTACAGTGATGTTGTTTTTGGTCCCCAAATTCCCTTCCATATTTCTATAGTCCTCTTTTATTCTTTTCCCTTTGAGTCCTAGTTCTATTGAATTCCTATTCTTAATAATTGTTCTATGGTATAAAGTACAGCTGACTTTGCACTGCGTAGGTCACCTATATATGGATTTTCCTTCACCTCTGCCACCCTGAGATGGCAAGATCAACCTTTGCTCTCCTTCCTCCTTCTCAGCCTACTCAACATGGAGACCATGAGGATGAAGACATTTATGGTGATCCATTTCCATTCAGTGAAGAGGAACTGCATTTCCTCTTCCTTAGGATTTTCTTTCTGGGATTTGTAGCTTACTGTATTGTAATACAGTATATAATAGCATAAAACAGAAAATATGTGCAACTTGACTGCGTATGTTATACATAAGGCTTCCAGTCAACAGGAATCTGTTAGTAGTTAAGCCTTTGGGGAGTCAAAGCTTAAAGGTGGGTTTTCAACTGTGTGGGGACCAGTGCCCCTAGCCCTTGCATAGTTAAAGGGTCAACTGTCTGTCCTTTCTGCGTCTCAGGGTTTTTTCCTCTTCATCCTTTGTTGCCTAGTCTAGAGCTTGTCTGTAGATCTGTTGGGCCCCAGTTCCCCTTGCCAAGCATATGCTTGGTGGCTTTTCTGTGGCTTTCTATTTGCTCTCATTGTAGTGGTCTCTGTCCTCGAGGTCTGCAGGAGGAGTTAATTTTCTTCGCTTGTGCTGGGTGTCTGGTGTGTCCGCCACTGTTCTGAGTGCTGAGGGTACTGGAGGTGGCTCTGTTCTTCCCCAGCTCAGCACTGAAGGGTGATATCATCCACCTCTGGTCTCGCTTCTGAGATGTGACACAAAGTCACAGGCCAGGGAGCTCCACTCTGAGGGGTTGGGTGGGGCAGGACCATCCTCCATGGGATTCAGCATCCGTGTAATAATACTTGAAACCCTGTAGCTTCAGTTCTGTTGGAATTCATGGCCCTGTTTCTCCTCAGCCATCAGAAGAAGGACACGACAAGGTCACCTCAATTAGCTCCCCAGGGGTGGTGGGTGACAGGTGTCCAGATGCCACCCCTCCCAGCTCTGTGGCATGGGTGGGCTTAGGGCTGCGCTCATTGGGCATGTTTAGTTCAGTTCATGAGGTTACACTCTTTTCCTTGTCGGGCTGCTGTTGGCTGTTGACCTCTCTCTCTGTGGTTTGCCCTCTCTGGTCACTCCTCTGGGGAGAGGGCAGCCTACAGGTCAGGGGCCACCTCTCGCTGGAAGCCTCCGTGTGTTCCTGCTTCTCTGGTCATTCCCTGCCCATCATTCCTCTGTGGGTTTTTTCTGACTGTAAGTCAACTCTGATACTTGCTAATATATCATCCTGAGCCATTGCTTCCTTAAAGCCCCCTATTCTTGTTTCCTGGATGTAGTGCCTTCTTTCAGATGAAGCTATAGTTTTTTGGTTGTTGTCTTTTAATGGGAGTTGCTTTTTATAGCAGTTTTAGGTTCTCAACAAAACAGCAGAATGTGCAGAGATTTCCCATATTACCCCACAACTTCCCCTATCATCAACATCCCTCACCAAAGTGCTGTTTTCGCCACAATTGATGAACCTCTGTTGACGTACCATCATCACTTGGAGTGCATAGTTTTCATGAGGGTCACTCTTGGCTTGGTGTGTTAATAAGTTAGGCAAATGTATGATGACACATGTCCACCATTGTAGCATCACATACAGTAGTGTCACTGCCCTGAAATCCTCTGTGCCCTGCCCATCCATCCATCTCCCATAACTCCTGGCCACCACTGATGTTTTTAGTGTCTCCATAGTTTCACGCTTTCCAGAATGTCCTGTAGTTGGACTCATGCATCTGTAGCCTCTTCACATTGGCGTCCTTCACTTAGTGATAATGCGTTTAGATTCCTCCATGTTTTTTCATAGCTTGACAGCTAATTTTTTTTTGTTTTGTTTTTTTAAGATGGACTCTCGCTCTGTCGCCCAGGCTGGAGTGCAGTGGCTGGATCTCAGCTCACTGCAAGCTCCGCTTCCTAGGTTTACGCCATTCTCCTGCCTCAGCCTCCCGAGTAGCTGGGACCACAGGCGCCCGCCACCACGCCCGGCTAGTTTTTTGTATTTTTTTATTAGAAACGGGGTTTCACTGTGTTAGCCAGGATGGTCTCAATCTCCTGACCTTGTGATCTGCCTGTCTCGGCCTCCCAAAGTGTTGGGATTACAGGCTTGAGCCACCGCGCCAGCATTCTTTTTAGATGGAGCCTTGCTTTGTCGCCCAGGCTGGAGTGCAGTGGTACAGTTGTAGCTCACTGTACCTTCAAACTTCTGGGCTGAAGTGATCCTCCCACCTCAGCCTCCCAAGTAGCCAGGACTACAGGTAGTTGAGATCTCACTATGTTGCTCGGGCTGGTCTTGAACTTCTGGGCTCAGGCGAGTCTCCTGCCTCAGCTTTGCAAAGTATTGGGATTGCAGGCATGAGCCACCATGCCTGGCCTCCTTGGGGTCCTTTTCTGTCAGTTGGTTTTGATCTCTCTTCACGTAGGAGGCAGAGAGAGGCTGTAGGGTCATGTCGCAGGTAGGATTGTGGTCCAGTGGCCTTGCTGTGATCTGGCTGGGGCAAGGATGTGGACTCAGTGCAGGGCTCAGCAGGCCCAAGAGTGTCAGGGCTGTGGCCTTGTGTCTGTCCAGCACTGAGGGGCAGGAGAGACTTGTCAGGCCTCTGGTGGCCTGGGAAGGAGGAAGGAGAGAGAAGGGAAGGAGTCAGGCCGGGCCCCAGGGCAGTGTTTTCCTGAACATGACTGGAAACCCTTGGGTCTGATGGCTAGGGGACCCTTTCTCTCAGTTGGCTGGGCCAGAGCCACCCCTGATCTCCCTCCACTTCCTGCACCCTTACTCCCACCGGGGCTTCTGGGCTCAGCGAACAAAAGCACAGGACACCCAGGTCCATCTCAGATGAGCAACAGATGATTTGTACGTACATCTTGTGCGGTATTTGGGGTACACTAAAAAAGTCATTGGTCGTTGATGTGAAATTCTGATTTAACCAGGTGCCCTGTATTTTCTTTGGCAACCCTGTCCCCTGTGCCCCTCGGTGGTATCTGGAAATATTTTTGGTTGTCATGATGGGATGTGGTAAGGCAAGGGGTGCTGCTCAGCATCTGGACAGCCGCCACCATGGATAACGATGAGGCTGAGAAAGCTCCCCAGGCCAGGGCTCTCCTTTGCGGCTAGTCTCCTGGCAGTCTTCAGGTGTGGCAGGGGTTGGGGTGGGCCTGGGGGTCACGTCCCAGCTCAGTTGGTCCTGAGAAGCTGCTTGGTAGACAGTCACCGGCACAGAGGGCTGGAAAGTGCCCTTGACCCCAGAACCTGGGTCCTGTGAGGACATCCACCCTGTGGGAGGCCAGGGAGTGCTCAGCAGATGGGGGCAGCAGGGGATTTCAGCATGGGTGGGGGTTCCAGCCAAGGCAGGCAGCTGAGCCAGCCCCACCTCAGAGTGCAGGGGCCCTCAGCTTAATCTTCTCTGGGCTCCACTCTCGACTGATGGACCCATGGGGCACCCTGGCCCCACCCTGCCTGTCCTGCCCCAGCTCCTGCCCTTGCCCTGTAGGACTCTGTGGCCTCCCCTGTGCCTGTGTGCCCAGCTTACTAGACCCTGGACCTGCGATCCCTCAGCTCCACTCTAGTCCCCTTACTTTGTCCCTCTACTCTGCCTGGCGCTGCTCAGCTCCTCCCTGCCTGTCCAGTGCCCAGCACCCTGTGCCCATGACCTCACATCTGTCCCTCCGCCCGGGTCCCCTGCTCACCTGTGTTTTAGTCCATCTTTGTCTGCTGACCCTAATGTAGACTTTAAAAATACAAATACGCATGCATGTGGTTAAAAACTTGCTGATGTCAGATGGCTGGGATGAAAGGACTGCCTGCTGCCTTCCCTCTTGTAGTGCTCGGACACCTCTGCAGGGGAAGCTCCTTGTTTTTTTTTTTTTTTTCCCACTTCTTATTTTGAAATAATTATAGATTTGCAGGAAGTTGCAAAAAAAAAAAAAACCAAAACAACCTGTGGGAGGAGATCGCATAGACCCCTCCCCAGTTCCCCTGATTGCACACACAGGGCACATCTGGGGTCTCTGGATTTGCGTGTCTTACTTTGTGCGTGTGTGCATGCATGTGTATAACTGCGATTTTCTAACGTGCGAATACCTGTGGCCGTGATCAGGCCCATGCGGCTTCCTGCTCCTGCCCCTGAATGGGCACCCCCAACACCCCGAAACCTGTTCTCCAGCTGTAAAATTGTGTCATTTCAGGAGTGTCATAGTTGGATGCACCGGCCTGTTATTTTTGCCCTTACCCTTTTCCCTCACCATAGTGCCCTCAGATCCGCCCACTTCTGTCCATCTCCGGCTCCCTGTTCTTGCTGAGAAGTCCCCTGTCGTGTGGTGGCACCTTGATTCTCGCCTTTTGGCCATTACTAGTAGAGCTGACTGCTGTGAGCTTTCGCTGCAGCAGGTTTTGTGTGAACTGCAGTGTTCATTTCTCAGTGATCCATGCCTGGAAGTGAGAGAGCCAGGTCACAGGGTAGTTGCTTGTTTGATATTGTGAGGACTTGCACCCTGTCTTCCAGAGGGACGCCCGTTTTGCCTCCACACTAGCACCATGCCAGTGACCTGGTTTCTCCTTGTGCTGGCCAGCGTTTGGGTTTGCCACTGCGTCTGTCTGGGACACATTGACTGTGTTTCCCTGGTGGCGTGGTGACCTTTTCGCACCACACCTGCGGCTGCCCCTCTGTGCTGTCCTTGCTGTTCCTCCCATCATCTTAGCCCCACATGTGTAAATGACGTATGTTCCCCTCCCTTGCCAGTGTTGTTTTTGATGTCCTGTGACCACTGTCTTGGAGGGCGGGCCAGCTCCACTGGCTGTCACAGCTGGCTATGCCCACCCTCCCTGCATCAGGGTCCTCAGTGAGACCTGTGCCCACTGGTTCTGGGTGATGAGTGTGAACATTCTCTGTGGCTGCTGGCATGTGGGCATGATCACAGGGTAGAGTGAGACTGCAGAGATGAGGGCAGCAGGCCCCCACTTGGCACCTGAAGCTCTGGGTGGCTGGCAAGGACTGAGCCCTCTTCTGGCTGGAAGGGGCTGGGCCACCAGCTTGTGGGCTCCTCTCTGGCAGGCCCTCTGGGGGTCTTATTACCTCCCTGTCTCAGCTCTCACCGGTCTGTGAAGCCTTGTGCAGTCCACACCTGCAATCAACCCTAGCCATGGAGGTGGCTGCACCCGAGGTATCTCCACTTAGTGCCCCCCACCTGACATGCCCCACACTGCCCGGGCCTCTCCTCTCCCCACCATCCATCTGGTCAGGGGTCATTCGTGTGGTGCCTGCCCAAATCCTCTGAGGAGGGCTGCCTGGAGTGCAGGTCAGAATGGCTCTGGGGTTGGGTTCTGAGACTTGACTTGGGGAGGCAGGTGGTGGACATAGGTAGAGTGGTCCTCAGGCATATTGTACCTCCCTGACCTCCTCCTGGGCTCCTTGCTCCTCCCTCCTGCCCACCTTAGGACCCTCGGGCTCCTCGATGGCTTCCCTGGGCTGGAACAGGCAGGTCTGGTTCTCAGTGGCTGTGCATACCGTTCCTCTGTGGGGCCCTGCCCGTCCCTGCTCCCGCATCCAGTGGACTGTTGTCATTTCTTCCCTAGGCTTTGGGACTACTCCAGACGATGCCCTTGGGCAGGCTATTGTAGTTCTGCCAGTCCCTGGGCAAACAGGGTCTGTCTGCGCTAGCCCCTGTGAGCTTGTCTCTGCCTGCTTAGAGGAGAGCTCTGGAGGCGCAGCTCCGCGTGGCTGTGGGCAGGGCTCTCCATGCGCTGGTCCAGGTGTGCCCTGCCTGGCCTGATGTGCATTGTCTGCACGTATCCTGGCATTGCTGTGGGCACGGCACTCTGCGCTGTTCTCCATGGTGCTCACATCTAGCTGTGATGCGCACCTTGGGAGGTGCTGCGGGGTGTGGCTATGGGCGTGGCTTGCTGTGGGCGTGGCTCCCTGCTTGTGGTGACCCAGGCGCTTGCCTTGAAGGTGCAGTCCCTTGTGGCCCAGGGCAGGGCTCCTCGCGTTGGTCCACGGTGTACTCCTCTGCCCGGGTAAGGCTAGCTCCGTCATGCAGCCCTTTCTGGCCCACGCACTTGGTGAGCTGGCATGCACCCCTGCCTCTCTCCCTGCAGGCTCCAGGAACACTCGGAGGAGGTGTCTGGCTTTCTCCTGGAGTGTGACAGCTCCGTGCAGGGCGCACTGCAGAAGCACCTCGCGCTGTACAGGATCCGGCGGAAGGTCACGGTGGAGCCGCACCCGGAGCTGCGAGTATGGGCGGTGTTGCCCAGTTCCCCTGAGGCCTGCGGGAATGCACCGTTGCAGGAGAGTGCAGGGGCTGCTGCCATCCTCATCCGCGACCCGCGAACAGCACGCATGGGGTGGCGGCTCCTCACCCAGGACGAAGGCCCAGCCCTGGTGTCGGGGGGCCGGCTCGGGGACCTGTGGGATTATCACCAGCACCGATACCTGCAAGGTATGGGCAGGGTGGGTGCGCAGGACTGGATTGCATGGGTAGGGCTAGACGATGTTCAGTTCTCGCTGGTTTCCCTCCTCCGATCCCTGCAGGCGTTCCTGAGGGGGTCGGAGACTTGCCTCCTGGGGTGGCCTTGCCGCTGGAGTCCAACCTGGCCTTCATGAACGGCGTGAGCTTCACCAAAGGCTGCTACATCGGCCAGGAGCTGACAGCCCGCACCCACCACATGGGCGTCATCCGCAAGCGCCTCTTCCCTGTCAGGTTCTTGGACCCCCTTCCTGCCAGTGGCATCACCCCCGGTGCCACGGTGCTGACTGCGTCAGGACAGACTGTGGGCAAGTTCAGGGCCGGCCAGGGCAACGTGGGGCTGGCCCTGCTGTGGTCAGAGAAGATCAAGGGTCCTCTGCACATCAGAGCCTCTGAGGGTGCTCAGGTGGCCTTAGCCGCATCTGTGCCAGACTGGTGGCCTACAGTCTCCAAGTAGCCCGAAGCCTTGGCTGGTGCAGGCTTATGGGGAGGCTGGGGCCTGGGGCCTCTGTCCTCTGTCGGGGGTCTTCCCATTCCATCTGTCTGCTGTGCCTACTGGGTGGGAGCCCTGGTTCCCATCTGGGAAAGTCCCCCTCGTAGGTGCCCTGCCTGGCCCCGCCCATGCTCAAGGGCCCCAGGCACGTGGGTTGTTTTCTCGCTGGGCTTCCTGTGGCCCCAGAGGAGCCCACTGTGTGAGTGCTGAGCTCCAGGTGGCGCCAGGCCCCAATTGTGGCTCCACACAGGGTTGTCTGGGAGGATGGGACAGTGTCTCTGGCCAGCACTGGCAGCTTCTGTGCCTTGCACCCCACTCTGCCCAGCATGAGCCTCATGGGGGGTTGGTCCCTGTGCCTGGAAGCTGGGCGGTGTCCAGGGTCTGCAGGCTGGGGCTCGGGCTTTGGGAGTTGTTTCACTGTGCTTGTTTCCAGCATGTCTCAGGGTGGGGTTGTGCGTGGTTTAGAGGGGTCTGGGACATTGGATCAGGTGGCATGTGGATTTTTGTGCATGGAGGAGCACACAGGGCTGAGCCACCAGGTATCCCATGCTGGAGGCTTGTGGAAGGCTGTGCCCATTGTCCATGTTTCCCCACCTCTGTTCGTCCTCAGAGCCCTCCAGGAGCGTGGGGTAGGGCCAGCTCAGGGCTCAAAAGCCAGCAGGGCAGAGTTCTGCATATGTGTGCTGGGTTTCGGCACTGCCTGTGTTTGCAGTGAGAGTGACTTGCTGTCAGTCGTGGGGTGCAGCCTCCTGTTCACCCACTGGCTTCCCCCTTCCCACTGAAGTGTGAGCTCCATGTTTCAGGGCATTTATTAAAGAGTGAGCCACAAGCAGCCCCTTGGGAGCTCTGGTTTCATTTGGGGGAGAGGGAGGCGGGGGCTTAGTTTCTGGGATCTGGCTGACGACCCTGGGAACAGCTGTCCCTTGAGAATGCCTAGACCTACCAGATGAAGCACTTGGCATGGCTGCAGGCCAGCAGGGGAGGCCTCAGAGGCCCAGGCTGGGCATGTGGGTGCCGAGTCTGCAAAGGACAGCCCCATGGCTGTGAGCTGTTGGCTGCAGGGCACAGGGCCTGGGGGGCAGGCATTTGGGCCACTGAGCTGGACCTTAGGGTGGTCACGGAGGGCCAAGCAGGCAGGGAGCCTGTGCAGCCATCCTGGGGGGCCACAGGTGCTCTCTAGAAACCTTCAGCCATGGCAGTTTCAGGGCCAGGGGTCTAAAGGCAGCTCTGAGCTGCTGCGTAGTTTGCCATCACCACGGAGAAGGGTGTAGAGTGGATGCACAGGAGGAAGTGGCTGCAGCTGGAGGGAAGAGGAGGGCTGTCCAGTCCCACCTGCTGCGGTAAGCTCTCCTGTGGGCAAGGAAACAACTAGGTGGCCCTGACCCCTGGGGTCCTGAGAGCCGGTGGCCTTCAGCCCCTCTTGGACAGGTCATGCTCTGGAAGTCCCCAGTGCAGGATGGATTCCAGACCAGCATCCCTGCAATCTTTCCAGCCCCACCGGCTGCTGCTTTAAACTGTCATGGAGACATTTGATCAGCTTCCTGGCCAGTTTTCTCTCCAGCTCAGCCAGGAGTGGATGCCTGTGGCCCGTGTCACCAAGAGCTGGTGTCTCCTGCATGAGGGGCATGCACCCCTGGAATGAGGGTCTGTGCCTCGAGCTCAAAGTGCCCTGGCTCCCTCATCTGCCTGAGGTTGCCTGGCATTCCCAGCAGGACCTCCTTGAGTGCTGCAGCATCTGGGAGCATCCTAGCCTGTCCCGTGGGTGTGGCTGGGTGGTGAGCCAGGAAGGAAGCACGCCACTCCAGAGTGAGGTGCTGCCTGAGCCATCCTGTGCCCCCTCAGTGTCTTCAGGTCTCTGCAGGTGTCAGGATCTCAAAATACTTGGTTCATATCAAACACATTCCGTGTTCTTCTGTGTCCTTTTTTTTTTTTTTTTTTTTGAGATGGAGTCTTGCTCTGTTGCCCAGGCTGGAGTGCAGTGGCACAATCTCGGCTCACTGCAAGCTCCGCCTCCCAGGTTCCAGTGATTTTCCTGCCTCAGCCTCCTGGGTAGCTGGGACTACAGGCACATGCCCCATGCCTGGCTAATTTTTGTATTTTTAGTAGCGACAGGGTTTCACCATGTTGGCCAGGATGGTCTCGATTACAGGCATGAGCCACTGTGCCCAGCCTTTTCTGTGTCTTTAAAAAGGAAAGTATCAGTCAACAAAAGAGCCCCTCTGTCATACAAACCAAATCAGTTTTCACCAAAATGTCCTTAGTCCTCTCAGAAAGGCCTGGCCTTTTTTTTTTTTTTTTTTTTTGAGACGGAGTCTTGCTCTGTCACCCAGGCTGGAGTGCAGTGGCCGGATCTCGGCTCACTGCAAGCTCCGCCTCCCGGGTTCATGCCATTCTCCTGCCTCAGCCTCCCGAGTAGCTGGGACTACAGGCACTCGCCACCTCGCCCGGCTAGTTTTTTTGTAATTTTTAGTAGAGATGGGGTTTCACCGTGTTAGCCAGGATGGTCTCAATCTCCTGACCTCGTGATCCGCCCGTCTCGGCCTCCCAAAGTGCTGGGATTACAGGCTTGAGCCACCGCGCCCGGCCAGGCCTGGCCTTTAGGACCTTGGAAGCAGGCCTAAAGCCTAAAGCGCATCAGCAGGGTCAGAGCTTTGCGTTCAGGAGCACTGGGGTCTGCTGAGAGCTGGTGCGGCAGCTCCAAAACTGCACACTGCTCTTCTGTCTGCTTTAGTTTATATTGTAAAAACATAGGAAGTTAGCGTGTGTGTGTGTGTGTGTGTGTGTGTGTGTGTGTGTGTGTGAATTCAAGGCATAAGGTACAGTTGTGTTATGTGGGTATAGTGCATGGTGATGCAGTCTGGGCTTCTTACCTTCACCTCTCCTGCCACGCCTCATTAGAGTCCCTCATGTCCGCCTTCTGCCTTCCACTTTCTGAGCTCACATTGCCTGTTGGGCAGCTCCTGCTTATGAGTCAGGACGTGTGGTGTTTGACTCTCTGTTTCTGAGTTGTTTTACTTAACACAGTGTATAGTGCATCTTTAAGAAAGCATGCTTGTATTTTCCTTTCAAAGCCAGGTAAGGTTGGGTATGGTGGCTCATGCCTGTGATCTTTGGGAGGCTGAGGCAGGAGGATTGCTTGAGCCCAGGAGTTTGAGAGCAGCCTGGGCAACATATCAAGACTCTGTCTCTTAAAAAAAAAAAAAAAAAGTTAGCCAGGCATGGTGGAGCCCAGGAGGTTGAGGCTGCAGTGAGCTGTGATTGTGCCACTGCGCTCCAGCCTGGGCAACAGAGCAAGACCCTGTCTTAAAACAAAGAAAAAATAAAAAAGAAGAGAAGTTGCAGTTGGTAGTATTTCCAGAGCCCAGCAGACAGTGTAGAAACTGTGAGAAACCCACCTCCAAATCAGGCCTTTGATAGAAAACATCCTAAGAAGTATACGTTCATTGTAAAATCATCATCATCATTATCTTCTAATCCCCAAGGAGACAAGCTCCCTGTTCTGTGTTCTTGTATGAGACAGTCAGTCAAGTGCAGCCTGAGAGGAGAGGCAGGAGCCCAGGAGAGCTTCTGCCAGACCTTTCCTGGCGCTTCCCCAGGAAAGGCAAGGTAGGGCAGGTGTGTGGCCGGCGAGCTGGAGTGATTTCCATGGGCTCCAAGCTGTAGGAGTGGTCCTTGGCTGCCTGAGTGCTCTGGCTAGATAGAGGTGGGCTCTGGACTGATGAGGTTGCATCACAGAGGCGTGCACCCAGCTGGGCCCTTATCTGTAAGGATTGGCTGCTCTGGGAGGGGCAGTCTCCCAGCCAGAAGGTGGAATTTTTTTTTTTTTTTTAAATGAGACTGCCGTAAAACAGAGGAAGTTTTTTTGTTTTTTTGTGTTTTTTTTAAGATATCAAAACATGCTAAGGTACAGGAAAGAAATTGTAAACACACACACACGGTACCATAAACAAGGCCCAGCAGAAAGACATACAGAAGCACACACACCAATATTCTGATCCTAGAGTAAGCAGACACATCACATGGAATGAGAATGTTTAATATATTTAAATAAAACAATTTATGCACAGGAAGCAAGAGACTATAAAAATGACCAAGCAGATTAAAAAGAGAACTTGTTGAAATAAAAATAGAATATTCTAAAAAATAATCCATGGTGTGTTTCCTGAAGAGTTGGAAACTGTTTGAAGAAATGACCCCAAAGTGCAGCTGGAAAATATAAGATGGGATAAGAGACAAGAAGACAGAGAATTTAGTATGGCATCCGCAATTTACGAGTAATTCCAGAAGGAGGGGAAAGAGAATATGGGGTGGAGGCAAGTATTCAGAGAAATACGGCTGAGAACTTTCCCAAACCGATAGGAGCCCCTGCTCCTTAGGTTCAGGAATCCAGTGGCTCCCAAGCAGCATAGTTAAGAAGCTCTACCAAATAGTCATGTCTTGGTGAAAGTACAGAACCTCATGACAAAGAGATCTTGAAAGAAGGCAGAAAAGAAAGAGATTATCTGGAAAGAAGAAAATAAGTGGTTTATTAAAAGCAACAGTGGAAGCCAGAAAGAAAGTAAATAATATTTTCAAAGTCCTGGGAGAAAATAGTGATAGCCTAGAATTGTGTACACAGAAAAATCCGTCTTTCAAGAATGAGGGGCCAGGCACAGTGGCTCATGTCTGTATTCCCAGCACTTTGGGAGGCTGAGGCAGGTGGATCACCTGAGGTCTGGAGTTCAAGACCAGCCTGACCAACATGGTGAAACCCTGTCTCTACTAAAAATACAAAAATTAGCTGGGCATGGTGGCATATGCCTGTAATCCCAGCTACTCGGGAGGCTGAGGCAGGAGAATCACTTGAACCCGGGAGGCAGAGGTTGCAGTGAGCCAAGATTGTGCCATTGCACTCCAGTCTGGGCAATAGAATGAGACTCTGTCTCAAAAAAGAAAAAAAAAGAGAACTAAAGGCATTTTCATACCAGGAAACCGTCCTCACTCCTGAGTTTGCTGCCAGCAGAGCCTAAAGCATCTAAGGCATGTCTGGGCTTCTGGCAAGGGATCCTGTGGGGAAGCTGGTGATGGAAGAAGGAATGAATAGGCAGGAGGGTCGATTTGTGGGCATGTCTAAAACACCACATCTAGAAGCTTCTACTTAGAATGCCTACTTTTGGAGTTTATAAAAAAGATGCCACATGTGAGTTGGGAGAGAGGTGCGCAAACCTACAGTGTTCTATAGTCCTCCTCCTGGTTGGAAGGAGGGCATGGACACTGACTTTAGCATCTGTTACTAGGCTTATCAAAGTTTTCAGATAATCTCTAAAAGAATGGAAATGTATCTTCCAAACTATAGAGGGAAGACCATGGAATTTAAAAGCCAGTCCTTCAAGGAGAAACAAACAAACTCACAATTGTAGTTGGGAGGTGTTTTTTTGTTTTTTTGTTTTTTTGTTTTTTGAGACAGGGTCTCACTCTTGCCCAGGCTGAAGTGGAGTGGCATAAACACACTACAAGCTCACTACAACCTCAACCTCCTGGGCTCAGGTGATCCTCCTGCCTTAGCCTCGTGAGTAGCAGGAACTACAGGTGTGAGTCATCACACTCGACTAATTTTTTCTTTTCTTTTTTTAACTTTTTGTAGAAATGGGGGTCTCACTATATTGCCCAGGCTGGTCTTGAATTTCTGGGCTCAGGTGATCTTCCCACCTCCACCTCCCGAGTAGCTGGGACCACAGGGGCATGCTAATTTTTAAAATTTTTTGTTTTTAAATGCGTCTTCAAGTCCTGTCCACAAGTAGCTGGGATTGGGGCGTGAGGCACTGTGCCAACTTCATGTTGAAACTGAATTGCCATTCTAACAGTGTTAAGAGATGAGGCCTGTAAGAGGTGATTGGGCTGTGAGGGCTCCACTCTCAAGGGTGGAGTTAATGTTATGAAAGGGTGAGTTTAGCCCACTTGTGTCTCTCTTGCCCTCCAGTGTTCAAAGCACCATCTTGGAGGCAGAATTCCCAAGTCTGCCAGTTCCTGAACCTTGGACTTTCCGATCTCCAGAACTGTGAGCCAATAAACTTCTGTTCCTTATAAATGAGTCAGCCTCAGGTATTCTCTTGTAGCAGCACAAATGGAGGCAGACACTTCCTTTACCAATCCCATGGGAGGCCGACTCCTGTGAGCTGCCTCCAGCTCCCCAGGCCACAGACTCCATCTGGGCTCACCTGGAGCTGTCCCTGTCTCATCTGGAAGCTCTCCCACTCCTCTGCCAGCCTGGGCATCTCCACCCAATATGAGTGATGGCGGCTGATTCCCTTGCTTTAGCAATCTGGGAATAAGGAATGTTTGCCTGTTCTCATTCAGGGGTCTCTGCATCTCCATACTTGCACAGATTGTGTGTACATACATTTTCCAGTCTTTCTGGTAAACCCCTGCGGTGGAGCTCTGGGCCACAGGGCAGGAAAGCTCAGTGTTGCTAGGAACTGCCAGACATTTTCCCAGAGTGAATGCAGCATTTACATTCCCACCAGAAGTGTGCCAGGTTCCTGTCGTCCTGCATCCTCGACAGCACTTGGTGCTGTCGGTCTTCTTAGTTTCCATTTAGAGATTTAGTGTTTGAGTTTTGAACATCTTGGGTAAACGCCTTGATTTGGGAAAAGTGAGGAGAAGGGTCTGTCTGGCTATGGGCTGTGGAGACCCAGGGCAGTGCTCCATGTGGGGCAGGGAGCCCAAGCTAGGACTGTGACTGGGCTGTGGGCACCTGGCCATCTCCAGTGTCCCCGTCTTTCATTTCCCTGGTGATGATGCTAGCTTAGTTTGTGCACACTGGCATTTGTGGGAGAAATGAAGGATTACTTAATACATTTTGTTTTATGTCAGACACTCTCACAGTGAGAAGTTCTCAGGGACAATAATAGCAGGGGGTCCTGCTGAAGAAAAACTGGGAGATGGCTGAGCTCTGGTCCATCTTTCATTGATTCATTTATTTCTTCATTCAACCGTGTATTGAATGCTTATAGCCAATGAAAAGAAAATACAAGGTATATTTTATTGCTACGGGCTCTGTGGTGAAAAATGAAGCAGGAAAACTGGACGGGATGTGTGTGGTGGGGACAGGGTGTGTGTGGTGGGGAGTGTGTGTGGGGTGGAGACAGGGATGGGGTATGTGAGGGCACTGGAGGTATGGATAGCGGTTGGATGCCCAGCTGGGGGTAGGCAGTCTGGAGGGTCCTGGATTTGGGAGCTCAGATGTGTGGGCCACACAGACATGCTGGAGAAGGGCATTTGGGGAAAACGGCTCCAAGGGGTGGACACCTGC
Source organism: Papio anubis (assembly GCF_008728515.1). Lineage (NCBI taxonomy): Eukaryota > Metazoa > Chordata > Mammalia > Primates > Cercopithecidae > Papio > Papio anubis. The sequence goes on along the minus strand of NC_044976.1, from coordinate 133,617,775 downwards.
CCTCTGGCCTCACCAGCTGTGGACAGGTGTGTGCTGATTGTGTTTCTGGTCTTTTCAGGAGCTCGTGCTGGGCTGCAGATATTGTTGTTTTTTAATTGAAACTTTATTGCCCACTGGACATGGTGGCTCATGCCCCCTAATCCCCACCTAACCCTAATCCTAATCACAGCACTTTGGGAGACTGTGGTGGGAGGATCACTTAAGCCCAGGAGGTCAAGACTGGAGTGCTCTACAATCGCACCACTGCATTCCAGTGGGGGACCCTGTCTCAAAAAAAAGAAACTTTTGTTGCCGTAATAGTTGTTGTAAGAAAGAATACAGAGCGATCCCTTGTTCCCTCTGCCCAACTTTTCCTAACAGTGAGTCTTTGCAGAACACCACAGTCTCACACAAGGACATGGACTTCGATGCCATCCGATGGCCTTACTCAGCCTCTGCCCATCTCACTTCGTATCCCCAGGAAGATCCCTGTGTGGCCCTTCCACACCCATGGCTCTGACGCCATCTTATCCCTAATCCCTGGCAACCGTAGCCCATCTTCCATTTCTAGAATTTTGTCATCCTAGAAATGTCATATCCAGCTGTCCACGGTGGCTCGCGCTTGTAATTCTAGCACTTTGGGAGGCCGAGGTGGGCAGATCACTTGAGGTCAGGAGTTCAAGACCAGCCTGGACAACACGGTGAAACTCCGTCTCCACTAAATATACAAAAATTAGCCGAGCGTGGTGGCACACGCCTATAATCCCAGCTACTCAGGAGGCTGAGGCAGGAGAATTGCTTGAACCTGGGAGACAGAGGTTGCAGTGAGCCAAGATCGTGCCACTGCTCTCCAGCCTAGGTGACAGAGTGAGACTCTGTCTCCAAAAAAAAAAAAAAGAAAAGAAACGTCATATCCATGGGGTCATTCAGGTGCCGCCTCTGGCACAAGGACATATCCTGGAGCTCTCTTCCAGCTGTTGCGTAGTTCGTTCCTTTTTATTTCTGAGTTGTTTTTCCTAGGGTGTGAGCCCCGTCTGTTTTCCCATCTGCCCATTTGTTTTGGGCTGAATCATGTCCCCCTAACAGTGTCATAGGCTGAAGCCATCATCCCCAGGGACTCGGAATGTGACTGTTTGTAGACACAATGTTCACAAACGTGATTAAGTTAAAATAAGGTCACATGGGGGGGGCCCTAGTTTAATCTGACGGTGTCCTGATAAAAACAAGAAATCTGGACACACAAAAAGACCCCTGGGGTGCACACAGGGAGGAAAGGCCATGTGAGGGCACGGGGAGAAGGCAGGGGCTGCCAGCTGTGGAGAGAGGCCTTGGAGGAACCAGTCCTGCCCCCTTGATCTCGGACTCCTGCCTCCAGGACTGGGAAAATCTGTGTGTGCTGGTGGCCCAAGCCAGTCGAGGCAGCACTGAAAGACACATGGGTTGTTTACAATTGTTGCTGTTACACCTAAAACTGCCACAAATATTCATGGTCAATTTACTGTGTGAATGTGTGTTTTCATTTCTCTGGGCCTGGAAGTGTGATTGCCGGGCCATACAGTAACTGCCTGTTTTGTTTTGTAAAAAACTGCTCGGCTGCTTTCCAGAGTGTCAGTCCCGTTTTACCTTCCACCAGCAGTGTGAGTGACCTGGTTTCTCTACGTCCTCCCCAGCAGATGGGGTGGTCACTGCTTTTTGTTCTCCCCATTCTGATCTAACTGTGGTGACCTCATGCTGTGATTTCAGTTTGTATTGCCTTGATGGCCAGTGTCGTTGAACACCTTTACATGTGCTTACTTGCCATCTGTACATCCTCTTTGATGAAATGTTTTTTCCCCGTTCTCTCTTTTTTTTTCTTTTTCTTTCTTTTCTTTTCTTTTTTTTTTTTTTTTGAGGTGGAGTCTTGCTCTGTCGCCCAGGCTGGAGTGCAGTGGCACAATCTCAGCTCACTACAACCTCCACCTCCCAGGATCAAGTGATTCTCCTGCCTCAGCCTCCCAAGTAGCTGGAACTACAGGCGCCTGCCACCACACCTGGCTAATTTTGTATTTTTAGTAGAGACTGGGTTTTGCCATGTTGGCCAGGCTGATCTCGAACTGCTAACCTCAGGTGATCCACCCACCTGGGCCTCCCAAAGTGCTGGGATTATAGGCGCAAACCACTGCGCCTGGCCATTTTTTGCCCACTTTCTAATTGGATTGTTCATTTAATTCTCGCTGTTTAGCATGTCTTTTTTATTTATTTATTTTTTTGAGACAGGGTCTGGC